>NW_022103898.1:78596163-78619871 GCF_000313985.2 Echinops telfairi | reverse complement strand
CACAGGGAATCAGGACAGATAAACCCCTCAGGACCAGTGGTGAGAGTGGTGATATTGGGAGGGTAGAGCAAAGGTGGAGTAGAAAGGGGGAACCAATTACAAGGACCTACATATAACCTCCTCTCTGAAGTATGAACAACAGAAAAGTGGGTAAAGGGAGACATTGGACAGTGTAAGATATGACAAAATAATAATAACATAAATTATCAAGGGTTCACAAGGGAGGGGGTAACGGGGAGGGAGGGGAAAAATGAGGAACTGATGCCAAGGGCTCAAGCAGACAGCAAATGTTTTGAGTATGATGATGGCAACAAATGTACAAATGTGCTGACACACTGGATGTATGTACGGATTGTGATAGGCGTTGTATGAGCCCCCAATAAAATGATTTTTTTTAAAAGAAATGTTCTCTATGATCTTATACTATTTCTCAGAATAAGCAATGTGAAATAAAATAAAGCTAAGCTCGTCTGACTGTTTTTTTCTTTTTTGGTGCTACTGGCCTGTATCTTGTGCTGCATCACCTGTCTCTGAGGGCACTGTCTCCAATGATGCCTTTTGTTTTTTTTTCTCCAAATTTCCTTACTCAGTAGATTCATTAGTAACCTTGTTTGTGGGCCACAAAGGACTTTTTGTTTATTCACTTAGTTGCCTTTTTATGGAACAAAGCAAATGTGAAACCAGATATAGTAAACTCACTTGCTACCCTGGGAGGGTAGAACATAAGCTCTTCTCAAACAGGAGAGGATTCCTGACATTCCATAACCCTAATGTCATCATCATTGTTTTCCTTGTTGTCTTGTTGAAATGAACACAGTACAAGGAAGTCTTTGCAATGGATTGAAGATGGATGCTTTGCAATCCAGAGTTTTCACAAATATGAGAGTGGATTCATGAGCAAATATTAGCAGTTCACATGAAAAACTTCATCCTGATCAATATTTTTAACCTAGAACTTTTAAAACTTGGTGTGTTTCAACCGCCAGCACAAACTATAATTGATAACCATCATAGTAAGTAAGATAAATTTTATAATTTTCATTGTATTTACTTTGTGTCATCTAAGTCTCATTAAGCTCTTGGGGAAATATATTTTACAAATCTCTTCAAAATCAGAAAGGTAACTGATTATATCAATATTTGGCAAACCATCCATCTTTTTATTTTTTGGATGCAATATCTTTGATATATAAATATCATTGTTTAGGAGACCTTATACTCAGGAATACATTAGCCTTTAAAATAATTATGAAGTATATTATGTACATTGTTAGTCTCACATCAAAAAATATCTACATATGTATATAATTATGCAAAATATTTCACAATACTCAATCAGAATAACATATTCACTAAAGTTACATCAATTCATTAGCATTGTCTGTCCACATTTGAAGATATACTTTAAAAGTAAAATAAACAAAAGTTTGCTGGTCAAATTTTATTGTCAGCTATATTTTAAATCTTGGTTTTTTAAACCATACAGTATTTTGGATGAATAAAAGAGACATTTTTAGTAGTCTGCATGATGCTCAATGTGGATAGAATTGTTTACTCAGTATTTAACATGTTTCCTGAACTATTAGAAGGAGGGATGGAGGAGGAAGCTAGGAGGGGCTATTCCATATTTCATCTACATATGATTCTGATCTAATATAGTTGTTTAATGTGCCCATACATTTTCTGAGATTGTTCTAGCTGTCAGGTAAACTATGAGCCAGATCAGTTCTTCCTTATGTTGGTAATTGTGCTTATGAGATCATAACGGTGTTCACAGTTTAGTTCATCAGAGTTAACCTGTCTTATTTCCACAAAAGAATACATTAATTTACATAATAAACTGAGTTCACATTCAAATACATCAAGTGAATTGCAGTGCATTACTTAATATGGGTCTTTCAGCTATCGTCTTTATAACTCCCATCAAATAACTTTTCCTGACGAGTCTGAGTAAGAGATGGTGGGGGAAGACTCACAATTATGCAATTCAGAAGTGATTGTTAACAGGGTTAACTGTGAATGTAAAAACTTGGAAATCGAATGTGGGAATTAGTCAGTTTTGCCATTCAACTGACATAAAGTTCAACATCACAGAAGCAAGATGTGCGGATCTCACTACCACCAAAAATGAACAGCCAGAAGTATAGTATAAGCTTTGGGTCTCGCTATCCCTATGCATTGAACCTCTTCAATCCAGACGTAGAAAGCTGTGATATCACAGAAGCAGCTGCCTAGCCAAGGCTCTGATACTTGAAATACCACCGGGGTCAGCCTGGTGAACTTAGACTACAACAGACTAAGAAGAAATATCTGGAAATCTGATTTTGAAAATTAGCCAGTGAAAACCATATGGATCACAACAGAGCATTGTTTAACTCCTTTGTTTGGACACATCCTCTAGAAAGACAAATTTCGAGCGAGAACCGTGTCTTTGGCAAAATGCAGGGCAATGAAGAAAAGGCAGATGCTTGATGGGGAAGGTGAAAGAGGTGGATAGGCACGGTAGCTACAGCAAAGGATCAAACACTGCTGGTGATAATGAAGATGATGCAGGACAGGGAAACTCTCGGTTCTGATAAAAATAAGGTCTTAGACACTGAACTTCAGTTAGACAGCAGCTTACTATGTATCTGTTTATAGTGCCAAAATGTTATTGTACTAAATATAGATATCATTTTAAAAAGAAGTTTCACTTCTATAAATTACTCTGACAATGTGTAAACAATGAATTCATAAGGCTCCATCTTATAGGTTTTTTAGAAATTATGAAAAAGGAATAAACCTAAGAGTTTAAGTGATAACTGAACTAACCATTGACTAACCATATAGTATTTTAAAATAGGAGAAAGGTTAGAAACCACACATTTAAAACAATACATTTTGGGTTAAAATCTGATATTATATTCAAACAATGGATTGAGAGCAAATAGAATTAATGACATGTATTAATAATTTTTAGATATAAGTAGGTTCATATACATCTATGTTAAAAATAACTATAATGCTGTGTTGTTGTTAGGTGCTATATAGCACAATGAATAATGGTTTTAAATTTTGAGGATATTTTACATCAAATAGTTATTATGGATATGCTCCAAAATTCTAGATTCTGTTATTGTATCTCTTGTCAATTTGATGGTTTTATCTTTATTTTTCTGTTTTTTTATTTTTGCTTTTGTTTTTACTTTAGAACATATATTTTTTATTTATTGTTTTTAAGAATACATAATTTATTCATAATGTGAAAAACTGGTAAAGCTATCTTAAGTATATCTTATAGAAATGAATCTAAAAGCATAAGACAAAGCAACAAAAACTGGGATAAGTTTTCTTGTTTTTTTTTCTTATATTCTTATTATTTTCTTACCACTGTGTTTTAAATGTTTTTGATGCTGCCAACATCATGCACCCATTGTCACCAAGTTCAGTTTAATTTGTTCCCTTAAAGTTCATTAATCAGATAATTCATTAACAACTTTGGAACCTGGTCACTAAGGATTTTTTTGTTTATTAACTTGGTTGCAGATTTGGTAAATGATAATAGACAGTTTGACATGGGAAAACCCTTCTCTAAATAAAAATATTCAGAAGCTATTCCAAAGCAAAGAAGAATTGTTTTTACCTAGATGGTCATCTCAGTAAATGAGAAGTAAAATAAAATATTTTCTGGGTGAGTAGTATTGAATTGAATTGTATGTGGTTTGTTGCCTTTTGTTAGTTACTCATTATGCAATACACTTGGCAATTAATAGAAAATTCAAGGAGATTCACAGCTGTTCTCATCTGGGGAATGACCAGATTCAAAGGGTATTACCCAGAAATTCTCATTCTGTTTTTCAATATTATATTCATTTTCAAATTGTTGCTATAAATATAATTGCTAATGAATAAGTCATAGAGGAGAGTAGGATTAACTAGCAGAAAAGTGAGCATGATAAATTTTGTTATTTTAGTTACATTTTTGCTTTTGAGACCTGAGTTATATTTTTCTCAGAGAAATGGCTCATAACTGTATACAATTTAGAGATCTGAGGTTTAATGTGGGTATGAAGGAAAAACATCATTTTAGAGAACTTTAAACTTAGATAGTTTAAATATTATTTTAAGCAACAATTATCAGGAGGTCATTCAGGATAACCAGAACTTGGTGATTAAAACAGGTAATAACACCCACATGCAAAATTATGGAACCTGAAATCTGCAAACCAATGGTTAAGGAACTGTATCCTGAGTTGGGATTGGGCACTGGCACAGGGATAAAGTGGGAAAACAGAATTGGATAGTAGATAGAGAATTCATAGGAAGTATTTATTTAAGTATCTAGCACCACTACATTTATCCTTTACGGTAAGTCTCTATACATAGAACATAGAACATTTATTATAAAGAACACAGAGAGAAATTTAGAAGAAAGTGTTGAAAATCAAGTGTTCCTTTTGTAAATTATGTGTTTGGACTTTGCATCTTGGACTTTATAACATCTGATAATATGAGTGCGATTTTGAAAAGGTAACACTTTTTTGAGATTAAGATTTTAAGAGAATTCCCAAATAAAGTGGATATGTATGAAGATAAATGTAAAAAGCATTCTTTTAGCTACGGGCCATCAAGTCACTTCCGACTCATTGTAACACTGTATAAAAAGAAACAGCCCTGTCCTGTGTCATCCTTACAATTATTACTATGTACGAGCTCTTTGTAGCATCCAGTGGTCCCTCTATATCATTGGGAGTCTTTTCTTTCCTTACCCTCTACTTCATCAGCCTGCTGTGCTTCTTCAGGGAATGGTGCCTCCTAATAACATTTTCAAAGGAAATGGGACCAGAAAGCAAAATGATCATTTTTAAATAATGTATGCTATTTAAAGATAAATTATGAGTAAAGATTATGAACTGTTGGTGGTTAAAAGAACACATATAACTTAGAAGTCTCCTAAACTTCATAGAAAGACATCGATGAACTTTGGTATATTTCTTCAATTATAATTCTTGGAATAAAAAGATTATTATAATAAACTGAAAATTAAATGTATGATGTCTAAAAAATAATCATCAGTTACGTAATTTTAATTTAATTTATTTATGCTTTGGGTTGGGTGAAAGTTTACAAACCAAATTAATTTGTCATTCAACAATTTGTAATGTATAGAACCCATACCACCAGTGTATCAATGTTTTTTGCAATCAATTTTAATGTATGTGGGGTAGCCTATTTGTATTGCCATTTTCCTTCTATTCATATAAAAAACTTATTTTAAATGCAGATTGAATAGAACTCAAGAGCTAAAGATGAGAAACCAAACAATAACATTTATTCTGCTGGGATTAACTGATGACCCACAACTGAAGGTTGTGATCTTCTTCTTTCTTTTAATCACCTACATGCTGAGTGTGACGGGGAATCTGACCATCATCACACTCACCTTCATCAGTTCTCACCTGAAAACTGCCATGTACTTTTTCCTACAAAATCTCTCCTTCTTAGAAATCTCATTTACATCTGCATGCATTCCCAGGTACCTCTACAATATATCAACAGGTGACAAGACAATAACATATGATAATTGTGCTATTCAAATTTTTTTTACTGACCTCTTTGCTGCCACAGAATTTTTTCTCCTAGCGACCATGTCCTATGATCGATATGTAGCCATCTGCAAACCTCTGCATTACATGACCATCATGAACAGCAAGGTCTGTAGGAGACTCATTCTTTGCTGCTGGACAGCTGGCTTGTTGATCATCCTCCCACCTCTAAGCCTGGGCCTAAATCTAGAATTCTGTGATTCTACTGTCATTGACCATTTTCTCTGTGATGCGTCCCCTATCCTAAAGATCTCATGCTCTGAAACATGGCTCATAGAGCAAGTAGTCATAGTCTGTGCTGTGTTGACCTTTATTGTGACCCTTGTATGTGTTGTTCTTTCCTATGCATACATCATTACGACAATTTTAGGCTTCCCTTCTGCCCAGCAAAAGAAAAAAGCCTTTTCTACCTGTTCTTCCCACATGATTGTCATTTCCATCACCTACGGAAGCTGTATCTTTATCTATGTCAAACCTTCAGCAAAGAACTCAGTGGCCATAAATAAGGGTGTTGCAATACTTACAACTTCCGTAGCTCCTATGATGAACCCTTTCATTTATACCTTGAGGAACAAGCAAGTTAAACAAGCATTCAGCGAGTCTGTAAAAAGAATTGTATTGCTCTTAAAGAAATAAAGGTGCTTAAGTGAAGAGGAAATGTTTTGAGACTGATGAGGGCAATGAATGTACAAATGCGCTTTACAAAATTGTGTGCATGGATTATGATAAGAGTTGTATGAGACCCTAATAAAATGATTTTAAAAAATATCACACTAAATTGAAAAAACAAAACAAAATCCAAATTACCCACATTTAAATATCTTATTCATTTGGGTGCACATAAAAATAAATATTTGTGTCACAGGTATCTTCTTCTCCACATGTTTCCCCTGATATATTTGCTTGATTGAATAATGACGAGAAGTACAAAACATTGTAAGCAACAGTCCAATAGCCACTCACCAACGTCCAGGGACTGTTCCAGAGCTGAGGCAGACCACACTGAACGGCTAGTAACCCACCGCCACCACCTAAAAAGCAAGGAGAATGGGATCAGAACTGGTCCCAATAGCTTTATATGCGTAGAGTGGGTATCATGGAACTTGGGATCAGGGCTCTAAAAATTGTAAAAGACAATGTGGCCTTATTTTTTTTAAAGGAAAAATAAAGGTGTTTTCTTATTTACAAGACAAAAAAAGAGAAAGTTGTTAATATAGAGAAATGGAATTTTTATATTAAAATCACAAGTTCCTGTGCTGTATATTTAAGTTTTTCCTCCCTATTCTAGTAAGAGGGCTTTATCCACATATTGTTGCTGTTAGGCATTTTCCAATTGGATCTGACTCATAGTGGCCTTTTGTGCAACACAAGGAAACACCGCCCAGGTTTGTGCCATCCTAGCAATGGTTGTTTTGCTTGAAACCATTTTGGAGTCTCTAGGTCAATCCATCTTGTTGAGAGTCTTTCTCTTTTGCACGACTCTCTACTAAGCATGATGGCCTTTTCCAGGGATTGGTCTTTCCTGATCATATGTCCAAGGTCTCACACTCCTCCCTTTTAAGGAGCATTGTAAAAAGGTTGTACTTCTCCTCAGACATATTTGTTGGTTCTCTTTCAGCCCAAGTTATTTCCAATATTCTTCATCAACAATAATTCAAATGAGTGAAATTTTTTTCATTTTCCTTATTCCTTTCATGTGCATATGAAGCTATCAAAAACATTGTGGCTTAGGTCAAGTGAACCTCGCTCCTGAAAGTGCTATCTTGTTCACAGACACATTAAAGAGGTGATCTGGATAGCATTTCTCAAGAAGGGCTGATGAACAAGGCCTTCTTATCATAGTGACTCTTAATAAAATTCCAAATAAAATCAATAAGCTAATCCTAGTAAATGTTTAGAACTGAGTTTGCATATACCTGCTCTAGCTCCATATTTTTAGGGCCTGTGTGATTCTGAGCAGCAGCCCCATTGGCTTTTCTTTTGACTTTAAACAATAAACTAGCAAAGAAAAATTGGTTAGGGCCAGGGCTGTATATTAAACTTGAACTATAAACCTTGAAGCAATAATATTATTAAAAGTATGTTCTTGGTATTATAACTGCAATCATTAGAGCAGCTACCACTAAGAAAATCAGTAGAGACTTCTTATGTTTTATTATATGTAATGATAAATTTAAAGAGGTACTTCATATTCACTTCATATAGTTAAATTAAAGATCATGAAATTTAAAGAATGCTCTGAGGGTGCAAAGGGATCAGGATTCAAATACATTTTTATCTGACCTACCAACTGTGTTTTTTTATATTATGTGATGCTCCAGTTATACACATTTCAGCATTAGAGCTTATGGGACAACTTAGCTTAGGAAAGCCTGTATATGCCAAATGTAAGTATTATTTAATTCATAAAAATTGAAAACATATGAAATACATAAGAGGAAAAAGAATGGAAAATTTTTTATCACGTCAGAAAATGTTTTGTACTTAGTATTTATATTTACCCGAAGAAAACATGTACCTTAAGATAGACAAATAGCCTTAAAATGATATTAATTATAGATGCACACTATTGGTGAGAAAGAACCTAAAAGTAGAATTTCCAGTGCACTGGTATGTAGAAGTGAATATATGGCTCCAATCATTGAGCACCTTCCCAGTGTAACCAGGGTAAAACCTTTAAAAACTCTTTGGTCATGATCAATTACCTGTAACGGATACAGTAATTCATACTAAATATGGGGTCATCTTTACCCACAGCTGTTCTTTCATGTCTTATTAATATGCCTTGCCTATGGGCTTCACAAGATTGTTTTCTGAAATACACACCTTTGAGCAAAAAAAAATGTTCTGAGATAACTAGCTCACCTCTTCACAAAATTACAAGAACATTCATTTAAACTAGATTATTCATTTTAATATTCACACACAGAGTTTTATTTGAATTGATTTTTTAATTTGCTAACAACACCCTTGTCCATATTCCAAGAGTGATGATATACAGGAATTTTTAACAAATTGCAGTGAAATACCCTCAATCCAAAGTGTTAAGTCCACTGAAACTATTGGCATGCAGAAAGCACCATTACTACCAAAATTGTCTCATGCCCATGTATGGTCAATTCTGCCCCCAACCACCAAGGTGATTTCTGTGTTTACAGTTTTAATTTACTTTCATTAATGGTCAAATTAAATCTTATTGTATGTAGTGTTGGTTTTTTAATTTGTTTTTGCTTGTTTTGTTGTTGTTTTACTAGCATATTATATTTCAACTTAATTGGTGTTGGCACATGTATCAGTAGCCACTCATTTTTATTGCCGACTAGCATTTTATTGCTGACTAGCATTCAGCATTCAAACACAGGAATAGCTGTGATGATGGGGCAGGACTAGGCAATGTTTAGTTCTCTTATATCTAGGGTTGAGGTGAGTCAGAACAAACTAACAACAGTATTCTGTTTCAGGAACCTACTACTGTTTGTTTATCCATGCAGCCATTGCAGAAAACGGGTTAGTTTCCAGCTTGTGACAATTGCAAAGAAAGTCTCTCTAAACATTCCTACACAGCTTTTTGTGTAACGTTCTTGCTTCTCTTAGCTAAATAACTTATAGTAGATTTCCCGGATTTTTTTGGTAATGCATATAGATTCTCACAATCAATATATGATCATTTCAATTGCTCTTCATCCTAATCAACACTTAGTGTTTTTTAGCTTGGTCATTAATTAGTATTTAGCTATTCAACTAGGTGTGTATGGACCCTAAGTGATGCAAATGGTTAAATGTAAAATGATTAGCCGATGCTTGTAGTTAGAATCTAATCAGAGACATGTTGGATGGCAGGTCAACAAGATATGTTTCGGAAAAGACAGAACCTTGGAAACCCCAAGGAGTTGTTCTATTTTGCACACATGGGACCACCATAAGTTAGAACTGACTTGATGGCAACTGACAATAGCAGTGAAACATGTGCAAAGTATCTCATTTTGGCTTTAATTTGCATCTCCATAACAATTAATATAATATTGAACATCTTATTATATACTTAGTTACTATCCATGATTCCTCCTTGGTAAGATGTCTGTTTATTGATAGAATTAAAAGAAAACCATTCAAACTCATATAGCAATATATATACTGAATCAGAAACTGTGCTTGAGGTGGATGGGAGCGGACAGATTTTCCAGAGAAGAAATAAATTTTCTTCAAGAAAATGTAGAGATAAAGTTAAATGCCTTGAAGAATGAATTACACAGAAAGGGAAAAAAATTATCTGCTAATGGAATATAAAATGTAAAATGAAGTGAAATGATAATGATTAACACTTTGTTCTAACAACCTGGCATTCTGTGATGTTCATACTCCTAACAGGACCACTGAAGAAAAACTGGGTGCATAAACAAATGTGGTGAAGAACACTGATGGTACCTGGCTATCAACAGATATAGTGTCCGGGTCTTAAAGTCTTGAAGTTAAAAAGCGGCCATCTAGCAGAAGTGCAACAAGCCCACTTGGAAGAAGCACACCAGCCTGTGCAGTCACCAGCCTGTGTCCACGGGATCATGTAACAGACATCAGAAGACTCAAAACAAACAAACAAAATATTACTGAGGACAAGGTGGACTGGATCAGAGACCCAAAGTCCATGTGTGGAAAATAATACATCCCCTCACAGAAGGGTCACAAAGAAGGGATGAGTCAACCAGGGTGCAGTATAGCACCAATGAAACACACAATATCACAATATTCCTCTCGTTCTTTGAGACTTCTTCACCCCCAACTACCATGACTCCAGTCCTGACTTTCAATTCTGGCTAGACTGGAGCACATACGCTAGTACAGATAAGAGCTCACAACACATGAGCTCCAGGAACATGAATAGGAGTAGCGATACGAGAAGGGTAAAGGGAATGGAGTGGGGGAGGAAGGAATGGGGAACAGATTACAATGATCAGTGCATAGCACCATAACCACCACGACCACCCTGAGGGGGACACACAACAGAAATGTGGGTGAAGGGATACAGCAATTGGTGTAAGAAAATAATAAGATTTTGTAATTTATAAAGGGGTTACCTGGGGGGGGGAGGAGAGGAGCTGATACCAAGGACTCAAATAGAAAGTAAATGTTTAGAAAATGAAGTTGGCAACATATGTACACATATACTTGGTGCAACTGGATTGTTATAAGAGCTGTTAGAGCCACCAATAAAATGTCTGGATTGTTATAAGAGCTGTCTGGTTTGTTATAAGAGCTGTTAGAGCCACCAATAAAATGATTAATATATACATACATAGTGCACTTTAGGCTGAATTCAAAAAGGTAAATGTGGTAGTTACATAATCTAGCGTCAATTTGAGGATTAACAGTGTAGAGGTGGAGTCTAGGCTGTTAATCAGGATATGGCCAATGAGATCTCTGAGTGGGTATAGCCTTCCTCTAAGGATTCCGGGAATTGCTGAATTTTCCTCCTTGGAGGTGGGAGACTCTGCTCACACCCTGGAAAACATAGCAGCTAACAAGACACATGGACCCACCCTGATGCAACTCTGAGTGCTGGAGAAGCCATACAGAGACCTCTTCCAGTGCTGAGATGTTTCCAATGTCATTGGATCCAAAGACTTTCTACCCACTGGCCTGTGATTTTTTACATTTGGTGTCATTGCATGTGTTTCATGAGACTGAACAACACTTATTTTGAGATAAACCATAGGCTAAGAGGTTGTGCTAGTCCAGGTTGACTAGAGAAACAAATTCATAGACACTCGTATGTGTATAAGAGCTTTATATACAAAGGAATTGAATATTGAGAGAACATCCCAGCCCTGCACAGATCAAGTCCATAAATCTGATATTGGCCCATATGTCTGCTACCAATCTAGAAAATCCTCTTCAGACTCACAAATCACATGCAAGGATGCCGAATGAAGGAATATCATCACAGGCCAGTGGGTGGATGGTGTTGTGGATCCAGTAGAAGTGAAGCAGGGCTCTGGCTGCATCAGTGTAGCTCCATCAGGCTTGTTGTCAGTAATTGGAAACAACTTAAGTTTCCATCAGTACATGAGTCGGTTAGAAAACTCTGGCACGTACTTAATGGAGTACTACGCATCATTGAAAAAGTACTGATGGTCTCATGAAGCCCATCGTCTCATGGGAAGAGGTGGAGGAAATTATGCTAAATGAAGTTAGCAAATCACAAAAGGACAAATACCATGACTCTACTGAGGAAAGTGGAAGTAGTACAGTAGGTATAGAAGAAAAGCCACTTATCTCACACTTTACAGGCTGAGGTACAGGCATTTGGGTGGGGGACAGACAAAACTCAAGGATGCACATGTTATTCCAACAAAAAGGAGGGGAAAGGGGGAGGGAGGGAAAAGGGGAGAAAAAAAGAGGAAGACAATGGCACTGACGCAGGGCATCAATCCATCCAGAGGGAGGGCATTGAAATGGGAGTGTGAGTGCAGACCCCACCACAGCACCCCAAACCTTGAGGGCCACATTACCACATGGAGCAACTCATGAACAGAGAGGTATACCGGGCTGGCCCTAATCAGAGCTAAACTGACACATACCACACACACACAACCTAGAAATATGTGCTACAGAAGACAACACTAAACCTGCAGGTTGGGGAGAAGGGTTGGCCTGCCATGTCAATGCAGAAGCAAACCAAGAAGGCAAAAGAGAGCCAGGGACTAAACCCCATACTGCACACTAAGCCCTGAGGATGACATCCCAGCATGGAGCTGCCAAGGCACAGAGAGGACCTGTTATATGGCTGACAACAGCTTGAGACATGATGTCCTCTCTCTGGAGTATACCTCAACAGAGGACAACACTGGGGATGCATGGCAAGGAGTGTGTCTGGTCTGACCACCCACCCATTGGGAACATAACAGACCAGCAATGGGAGCAAAGCGAAGCCACAAAACACCCTGAGGAGCTTCCCCAAACAGACTTCAGGCTATGAGGGATAGTTCCTGGAATTCCCCTAGGTGGATAGGGAGATAGTCATAAAGGTCAGCGGGTAGACCTGGAATTTTGTTTACTTTTTTTGTGTGTGCTAGTTTTTTCTGTTTTACTCAATCTTTCATTTTCTTTTTGTTTTGGCTCTGTTATTGTTGTTTTGCCTACCAATATAAGATAGGCATGGGAAGCAAGCCCAAGAAAGCAATGGGATTGATTGTTCCGGAGGGACCTCGGGGGAGGAAGAGGGGGATAAAGGAGCGGTGAGTAAACAATGCCACAGACAGGGGAACAACTAGGAATTAAGAGCAACAATGAGGAGGACATAGACATGAGGCGGAGTGTGGAGTGAAGACCCAAAGCCAATTTGTAGATAATTGGACCTTCTCTTACAGAATGGTTACAAGAAAGAGACAAGCCAGTCAGGGTGCTGTAAAGGACCAATGAAACATACAACTTTCCTCTATTTTTTAATGCTCCTCCCTATCATGACCCCAATTCTACCTAACAAATTCAGCTGAACAAGAACATGTACACAGGTACAGATTAAGAGATGGAAACATAGGGAGTCGAGGACAGATAAACTTGTTAGGACCAATATTGAGAGTAGTGATACCAGGAAGGTAAGTGTATGATGGTGGAGAAAGGGGGAACCGATCACAATGATCTACATATAACCCCCTTCCTGGGGGACAAATAACAGAAAAGTGGGTGAAGGGACATATCAGTCAATGTAAGATATGAAAAAATAATAATTTATAAGTTATCAAGGGTTTGTGAGGGAGGAAGGGTGGCGGGGAGAGGGAAAAATGAGGAGCTGA
Source organism: Echinops telfairi (assembly GCF_000313985.2). NCBI lineage: Eukaryota > Metazoa > Chordata > Mammalia > Afrosoricida > Tenrecidae > Echinops > Echinops telfairi. The sequence continues at coordinate 78,606,496 of NW_022103898.1, read as the reverse complement.
TGCCGAGGGCTCAAGTAGAAAGAAAATGTTTTGAGAATGATGATGGCAACAAATGTACAAATGTGCTCGACACAATGGATGCATGTATGGATTGTGGTAAGAGCTGTATGAGCCACAAATAAAATAATTTTTTAAAAGATTAACAATAATTAAAGAAATGGTTGCTTGCTTTGGGTCTTCTGATGCCTGATTCCTGATCCCATCAACACCTCGTGATCACATGGGTTGGTGTGCTTCTTCCATGTGAGCTTTGTTGCTTCTCTGCTAGATGGCCACTTGTTTAACTTCAAACCTTGAAGATCCCTGTTGCTATGTCTTGTAACAGCCAGGCAAAATCAGCTTTCTTCACCACATTAGCTTATACACCCATTTTGCCTTCAGCAACCTTTTTTGGGAAGGTGAGCACCACAGAATGCCAGGTTATTAGAAAAGGGTGTTCTTGAGTTGAGGAAGTACTTATGTCTGTCTTCTACCTTAATACTTAACCTACAAATATATGTACATAGACCTATAGCCCTATCGTTACATATTAATATATTTACATATGTACATCCCTATGTTTATACCTCTATAAATGTCTTTTGCCTCCTAGTTATTTCCTCTATTTACTTTTGCTTTTCTCTTGTCCCACTATCATGTTCTACCATCATTCGGCTCTCTGTACTTCCTCTTGGCTACCTTGCACTTGATTGAACCCCACCAGACATTCTATGCCCTCCTTGCCACCAATTTTAGATCTCCTGTTGTTCCCTTGTCCCTGGGTTTGTTGGCTCCCTGCACCCTTTCCCCCACCTCTTCCTCTTCCTTTCCCCACTGGAGCCATAGTTCCTGTTGTTTCCTCCTTGGGATTGTTTATTCTGCCCATCTTACACAGATAGATATGAAAAATAAAAGATAACGAAAACAAAAAATAACCTATGAATAGTTCCAGGTCCGTCTGCTCACCTTTGTGAATGTTTTCTGGTCGGATCTGAGACAGTGCCAAGCCTTGGCACCCGAATCAGAAGTCTATTTTCAGAATTCCTTGGGACGTTGTTGCTTTGCTCCCCTTGCTGCTCTGTTGTGCTCTCTTCATGTTATACCCTGGTATATGTGTGTGTGTGGTGGTGGGGGTGGGGGAGGGTCAAAGCAGGCACAATTCCTGCACTGTGTCTCTGGTGCTGCCCTGTGAGTCAGTAAGGGGATATCGTGTCTCATTATGAGGCCGACCCTATGGTTCTCTCTGTGCATTGACTGCTCTTAGCAGGAATGTTGTCCTCAAAGCTTGGCGGGCCAGGATGCTATTCTCTTTCTCCCTCTCGCTGTCTCTCTTTCCCTCTTAGCTTGCTCCCATGTGGTCTGTGCAGACATGCCCCTTTCCCTCTTCTGTATATTCTGTGTTGTCCTTTGTAGTATATTCTTCTGGGGAGGGGCCATGTACATAGCTGAGATAGGGGTCCAGCCTTCAGAGCTCTCTATTAGTTCATTGTTTCATGCCAGTGTGTTGCCCTTGAGGCTTGAAGAACCAGGTGGAAGTCTGGTCCCTCTTTCCATTTCCTGTGGACAAATTAACAATAATCTCCCCTGGTGGATTAGTGCTCTTTCCCCCCAATGCCTTTGTCTTCCCCCCATTTTTTCCTCCTTTCCTCCCAGACCCCTCTTTTACCCTTTATGTTGGTATGCTGTATGCATCATTGGGCTTGGTCTGACCCCTGTCAGACCTGTCCCTGAATCCATAAATTATGTATTAAATAGGTTTTCTTTTTTTCCCCACGGTGTTGATTGGACCTACCTCAGTGAACTCATCTTGTACTTGTCCTTTTGCAATTAGCTAACATCACTTAGCATAATTTACTCCACCTCTTACCATGAGACAATGTGCTTAATGTATTCATCACTGTTTTTTAGGGATATTTAGTACTTTGTTGTATGTATGTGCCACACTTTTCTAATGCACTAGTCTATCAATGGAAATTTAGGTTGTTTCCATATCTTTGCAATTGTGCATTTTTCCAAAATAAACATTGGAGCGCAGGTGACTGGTGGCTGTCTATATCTTACTTCTGAGTATATGCTCAATAGGGGTGTTGCTGAGTCCTAAAGTAGCTCAATTTCCATTTTCTTCAGACATCACTAGATCACTTTCCATAGTGGCTGTGCGTATCTACAAGATTACCAGCAGTGGAACAGAGTTCCTATCTCGCCACATCCCCTTGAGCATTTGTTACTCTCTTATTTTTTGAACTGGGCTATCCTCAGGGCTGTTAGGTGGTAACTAACAGATGTTTTAATTTACCTTTCTTGATGGCTAATGATCATGACCATTTTCTCATATGTTTATTTGCCACTTGGGTTTCTTCCCTGATGAAACTTCTCTTCAGGTCCTTTGCCCCCCTCCGCAGAAGGCTCTCTGCCTTTTTTCTTGTTGTATGCTATCAGAGTATTGTATATTTTAGTAATAAGCCCTTTGTCTGATGTGTCATTGCTAAAGATCTTCTCCCAATGGTGGGTTCTCTTATTACTCTATTTGTGAAGTCATTTGATGTACACAGATGTTTTATCTGTATAACCCATTTGTCAATTTCAGCTTCTTCTCTGAGTGTGTTCTTCCTTAATTCAGTTAGGCTATGTATTCCCTGTGCCAAGGTTCTCAGGTTTGTCCCAATTCCGTCATTGTGGCCCTAATAGTCTGAGGTGTTACCTCGAGGTCTGTGATCCACCTTGAGTATGTACTTGTGTATGTGGTGAGGTAAAGATCTTGCATCATTTTCCTGCATGTAGATATCCAATTTTTCCAGCACCAATTGTTGAAGAAGGTATCTGCTTCCCATTTGATGTTTTGGGGACCCTTATCGCAGATCATTTGTCCATATGCCACTGGTGTTATTTTGGATTTTTTCTGTTTGTTTCCATTGGTTTCTGTATCTGTATTATACCAGTACCACGCACACTGTTTTGACCACCGTGGCTGTGTGGTATGCTTTAAAGTCAGGTAAAGCAAACCCTCTGACTTTGCCTTTCATCTTGAGGAGTTCTCTGCTAATTCTGGGCTTCTTCCCTCTCCATTTGAAGCTGGCAGTCTGCTTTTCCATTTCTTTGAAGAAAGAAATGTTGGTATGTTGAAATGTTGGTTTTTGTATCGGCATAGCATTAAACATGTATAGTGCCTTGGGTAGGATTGACAACTTTATACTATATTGAGTCTTCCAATCCATGAGCATGGGGTATTCTTCCATTTGTGGAGGTCATTTTTGGTTTCTTGTAATGGGGTTCTATAGTTTGCCTTGCACAAATATTTTGGGGTTTTTGGTTTGGTGTATCCCTAGGTATTTCAATTTGTGCTTGGCTATTATAAAATGCAGTGCCTTCTTGATCTCCTCTTCCAGGGTCTTGTCTAATGTATTTATCAACCCAAGAGACTTTTGTTGGTTGATCTTTTATCCAGCCACACTTCCATATACCTCTATTGATCTCAACACTCCTTTTATGGAGTTTTTGGGGTTTTTAATGTACAGAATCATGTCGTCTGCAAAATAATGTTAGTTTCATCACTTTCTGCGCCAGAAAAATGCCTCTACTGTCCTTTCATTGTCTTTAGTTGTTAGCTAGGATCTCCTGTACAATGTTGAATAGAAGCGGGAACAAGGGGCATCCTTGGCTGGTCCCCTTCTTCAGTGGAATTGTTTTCCTCTTTTCTCCATTGACCATGAGGTTGGTTGCTGGTTTTTCATAGATAGCTTATATTAACTTGATGAATTTGCCTACCATTTCTATCTTCTTGAATTTTTAATTAGGAATGGGTTTTGGATATTGTCAAGTACTTTTTCTGCTTTGATTGATATAATAATGGTTTTTTTCACATTTTCTTCTCAATATAGATGATGTGGATGGATTTTGGGATGTTGAAACATCTGTGCATCCCTAGAATGAATTCCTGAATATTTTTAAAGTTTTTTTTGCATCAATGTTCATTAGTGATATCGGTCTATAGTTCTCTATTCTTGCCCTGTTTGGGTATCTGTATTATACTAGTTTCATAGAATAATTTTGGGAGTTTACCATCTTTTTGTATGTTCTGTATCAGTTATTAATATTTTTCACCCACTCCTCCTGTTCTTCTCAGCTGGGAGACCCAACAGAAAACAATAAAATACAAAATTGCAATAAGGAGGTAAGGATAAAATCATAATAGTATAAAGACAAAAATACTAATAATGGTTAAGAAGGAAAAGACCCCCATCAACATTCAATAAGCCAGGGAAGAAATTTCTGTCGTGGAACAAGTAAGAGATATTCGCACCTGGAACAAATTCAGGTCACATCTATAAGGGTGGTCAGCTGGCCAAGTATCAGTTCATTCCAGAATTACAATGTTCTCAAGATCACAGTGGTCTCTGCCTGATAGTAAGGCTGTTTGAGAGTCTTGCCTGTGGCTACAGTGGATCTGCTAGAGGCTCAGTCTGACTAGATGCTCTGCAGATGGGTTTTGAACTCCCACAGCATCCCCCACCAAATTGTCCACAAATTGGGTGTTCATCATTTTACCTCTGATGCTTTTCTCCACCAGATTCAAATTTTGTAATTGTCATCTTTGGATCATAACTCCTCCTGTTGGATTTGCAAATCTCGAATGGCTAGTCATCATGAGCATTTCCTCATAATTGGGTTATGCTTTTGTTTTAGTTGAGATGTTGCAGTTTTCTATAGATTTTAGATATTAGTCCCTTTTCTGATATGTCATTGCCACAATTTTTTTCCAGGTGGTGTGTCCTCTTTGTACTCTTTTGATGAAGTCTTTAGAAGCACACATGTGTCTTACTTTAGGAGGGCCCAGTGAGCTATTTGGATTTTTCCTGTGTGTGTGTTCTTCCTTGTATTTGATAGTGTGCTGTCGGTGCCATGTATTAGGGCCCTTAAGTTTGTCCTGTTTTCCATTTATGACCTTTATAGTCCTAGGGTTGATATTTAGGTATTAATCCATGTTGAGTTAATTTTTTTATATGGTGTCAGGTATGGGTTCTGTTTCATTTTTCTGAAATTTTGGCAGCACCAGTTGTTGAAGAGATGATCACTTCCCCATTTGGTCCATTGTCAACAGACAGTTGTCTGTAGGTGCACAGAGTTATTTCTGGGTTCCTGATCTTGTTCCGTGGGTAGACACAACAGGTTTATCAGTACCAAGCTCTTTGACAACAGTGACACCGTGGTAGGTTTTGAAGACAGCAATGAGAGGCCCCCTAGTTTGTTCTTCTTCGGGAGTGCTTTGTTTATTCTGGTTCTCTTTCCTTCCTTAGCTAGTCTAGGGATCCAATGGATTTTGTGTGTTGATTTTGTATCCTCCTACATTGCCGGAGCTATTTTCTTATTGCGCCTCTGGGCTTCCTAGGGATAGAATCCTATCATCAGCAAACAGAGTGTTTTAGTTGTTCTTTGCCGATTTGGATGTTTTTTATTTCTTTTTATTATCTAATGGTTCTGGATAATGTTTCCAGAATGATATTGAATAAGAGTGGTTATGCACAGCATCCTGCCCTTCCCATTTGCCAGGGGAAGGCTTTCCATTTTCCCCCATTAATTGAGATATTGTCTGTTGGGTATACGTATATGGCCTTTATTATGTTAAGTAATTTCCCTTCTTGAGTGTTTTCTCAGGAATGTATTTTGGATATCTAAAATGTTTTCTTCTATATTGATTGTTATTATCATGCAGTTATTTTCCTTTGTTTTATTTATATGGTGGATTACATTGGTTGTATTTCTAATTTTGAACCAGTATTACACTTAATAATGATTTTTTTCACACATTTTGTTGGATTCAGTTGACTAGAATTTTATTGCATCTATGTACATAAAGTATTCTGGTTTGTATTTTTTTTTTATTCTGGCCATGATGTCGTTGCTTTTGATATTGGCGTTATGTTCACTTCAGAAATTGTTTTGGATTTTGTCATCCTTTTCTATATTCTGGGATAGCTAGAGTTAGTTTGGAGTCACTCTTCTCTTTCTCAGTGCAATCCCCTGTGATGTTTTCTTGTCCTCTACTTTTTTTTTTTAATTGTTGCTGGGAGTTTTAAAATAATCTGATCTACTTATTATTTTGATATGAGTCTATTGAAATTTTCTGCATCAGTCTCTGTTAATTTGCATAGGTCATTTTTCTAGAAATTTATCCACTCTTTCCAAGTTTTCAAATGTGTTGGAGTCAGTTTTTCCTAGTATTGTGAATTATGTTCTTATACCAGTTAGTTATTTTGTGATGTTGTCTATTTTATTTCTTATTCCTGATGTTTGTATCTTCTCATTTTCTTTTTTTATATGTTTAATAGTGTTTTGTTAATTTTGTTTATCTTTTCAAAGAACCAACTTCCTGTCTTACTGATATTGGTATTGTTTTTCTGTTTCATTTATTTCTGTTCTAATATGTATTATTTTTTGTCTCGGTGCTTGAAGGTTTATTTTCTGCTCTTGTTCTAATTGTTGAAGATGTTGGGTTAAAGTATTGATTTTCATTCATTTTTCTTTTTGATGTGTGCATTTGTTGAAATAAATTGCCCTCTGAGTACTTTGTGCTGTGTCCCAAAGGTTTTGGTATTGGGTTTTTCTGTTTATGATTTTTCAAAGGGTTTTTAAAATTCCATTTCTTTTTTTCTTCAGCTTCCCAGTAGCTTTTAAGTAGGGTATTGTGGTAAGTACAGTTTCCATGTACTTAATTTTTTTTTACATATATCTCCTGGTTATTGATTTCTAATTTTATAGCATTATGATCTGAGAAAATGATGGTAAGAACTTGATGTTTAAAATTTATTAACACTCCCTTTGTGATGTTACCTCTGGCCTATTCTGGAGAATGCTCCATGTCTGATGGAAAAGGGCTATATTTTTTTGCTATTGTTTGGTAGTCTGTATATATCTAAGAGGTCAAGTTGATTAATTATGTTTAGTTCATTTGTGTTTTTGAATTTCACTCCAGTCATTCTTTGTGTGTGTGTATAAGAGAGGGTTTTATGTCAGGGGTAATTGTACATTAAGAAAGCATCCCAATTCAGTTCAGTCCAAGCCCATAACTCTGATATTAGCCCATATATCTGATACCGATCTATAAAGTCCTCTTTAGACTCACAAAACACATGCAAGGATGCCGAATGCAGGATGGTCACAGGCCAGTGGGTAGGAAGTCTTTGGATCCACTGGTGGTATAAGCATCTCAGCGCTGGCAGGGGTCTCTCTGTGGCTTCTCCGGCTTCAGAGGTCTGGTTGCATCAAGGTAGGTCCATGTGGCTTCTCCACCTCAGGGCACCAGCATAGTTCCATGTCTCTTGTCAGCTACAATGTCTCCCAGGGAGTGAGCAGAGAGAAAGTGTGTGTTTTCCGATTCCAGTCATTCTTTATGTCGTTCAATGGTCATTTAAAAAAAATTGTATTTCAGAGAAAAAAAATGTAACTCTTCAAATATGCTTCATCTAAATTTCTTAAATTTATTTTTTATAGTGTATTTTAAAATAAATTAAAATATTCCATCTTTCCAATATTTGTATAGAAGTTAAAGATTTTCATATCGTTTTTAATATTTTTAACTTGAATTTTTCATGAAATGTTTTAATGAACACTAAATTTAGACAACATGCAAACATGCATTATAAAGTGTGTAATTTAGTGACAGTATATTCATAATTTTGTGCAATGGGATGTTTTCCATCATCTCAAAAAAATATCCCACATTGATTAAATAATCCCTCCTTTTCTCACTGTCACATCTACTGGCATTCTCAAATTACTTTCTTCTGTGTAGATTTATCTCTTTTAAACAAGTCATATAAAATAAATTGTTCAGTATTTAACCTTTAATTATCAATTTCTTTCACTTTGAATAATGTTTTTGTAATTCATCAAAATTGTAGCATGTGTCTGTATTTTGTCATGTTTTATGAGTAAGACATATTTTGTTGCATGTAAGTACCACAGTTTGTTTATTCATTCATCCATTTATGGACCTGGGGATCTTGCGACTATTATGAGTAATGCACTATAAAGTCTGTGTAGAAGTTCCTATGTGGGTGTACATGTTCATTTCATTGCATTATATACCTAGGAGTGATCTCCAGATATCTCTGTTTCAGATTTTGAGAATCATCTGAACTGATCCATAGCAGTTGCCTTCATTTACATTTTCTGTCAGTGATGTATGAAGGTTCTTTATACTACACATCCTTCTCACAATTTTTATTTTCTGATTTTATTATTATTTTTTTAAATTAAAGTCATCCTAGTAGGTATGGCTAGGAGCTCTGGTAGTGGTTTCACATTGGGCCGTGATCACGTGGACAACAGTTTGAAACCACCAGCAGTTCCGTGGGAGGAAGACTGGCCTCTCAACTCCCATAAACACTTACAGCCTCAGAAAGTCACACAGGGGTTGGGGTGGGGCCAGCATGGAGTTCGTGGGTTTGAAGCAGGTAGGTCTACAAAGTACCTCATCTGATGATGGGCCCTGGTGGTGCTTTCAGGTAAGCAGGAGCCTGCTAATGACCAGAGCAGCAGCACAAACTCCCCAGCAGCTCGGCTGGAGAAGGAGTACTCTATGTGCGCATCTAAATATTTACGGCCTCAGAAACCCTGTTTAGGATCACTGAGTGTGAACGGGTTCAATGGCAGTAGGTTTTTGTTTACTTTATTTTTGTTTTGTACTGCCTTAAGTAATCTCCTTTGTGATCAGTGATGTTGAGAATCTTTTCATGCGCTTACTGGCTAGTTGAATATCATTGTTTGGAAAAATGTCAGTTCATTTTGTTTGGCCATTTTTTAATTGGTTGCTTCTGCTTTTGCTATTGAATTGTAAACTATCTCGACAGTTAAGTTCTTATAAATGATATGATTTCCAAGTTTTTTCATCCAGTCTATGTTGTTTTTATGCATTGTTAGTACTATTATGGATGCACAGAGGGTTTAATTTTTATGAAATACAAGAAGCTGTCTCTTCTTTTCATGTAGGGATTTAATTTCATACCTAAGAATTCCCTGCTAAACCTCAGGTCATGAACACATACCCCCCCCTCCCCATAAGCATTTTCTAGTGTTAGTTCTTATATTTAGGTTGCTGCTCCATTTTGAGTAATGTTTGGCATGTGGAATGAGGTAGGTGTCCTACATCATTCTTTTGCATGTAGTCAATTGTTCCAGCACCATTTGTTAGAGGGACTACTACTCTTTCCATATTGAATGTTCTTAGAACTTGTCTTAGGCAGGGTTTCTAGAAAACAACTCTAGGGACCCTCACATATGTATAATAAAGAACTTTATATCAAGCAGTAATTTTACACCAAGAAGGCATCCCAGCCTAGTCCAACTCAAGTCCATGGGTCCACTACGAGTCACAGCCCTCTTCAGCTTCACGTAGCTACAGGTAGATGATGCAGACAGGTGAAGCAAGAAGCAAGGTGCCAGTGGGTGCAGAGTCACACGGATCCAAGGCCAGTGGGGGCCTGCCAGGATGCCGACAGCTTCCAGGGTCAGTAGCACACATGAGGCCAACCTTGGAGGCAGATACAGAGTACATTCAAGAAAGAAAGCAAAGGGCAAGAGAAATACTCTCACAGTCTCTCTTATCAGAGAGAGGGCTACATCACCAAGGAGGCATGCCTAAGCTACACCTGATTCATTCATCTGTTCATGCACATAGGGATCTCGGTTGGGCCACACCCTTTCCTCCGTACAGGGACCGTCGAGTTGAAATAAAATCTAACCACTACACGACCCTTCTCAGAAATCACTTGATTTCTGCACCATGAACTCTTTTTTTTTTTAGATGATGTTAGCTATAGTCTGAGTTTCCAAACTCAAAAATCTCATTTTCATCAAATCAATTCTGACTTAGAGTGACACTATAGAGCAGGGTACAGTTGACCCTGTGGATTTGAGACACTAACTCATCCATCTCCTGGGGAGCAATTGGTGGTTTTAAACTGTTGACCTTGAGGCTAGTAAACCAACATGTAACCACTATGCCACCAGGTGGTTACAAATAATGTACACTTGACTGCTAAACTAAAGGTTGGCAGTTTGAACCCCCCTATAGGTATTTTGGAATAAAAGCCTGATGATTTACTTCTGTAAATATCATTTCCCAGAAAATCATATAAAATAGTCTCACTTGGCAATACACGGAATCGTCAGGATTTGGAATAGAATATACTGCAATGGGTTTGTTGATTGCTGTAGCTTAGTTGGAATTTTTGAATTGAGAAAAATTGGCCTTCCAATTTTTTTTCTTTTCCCAGATATGGTTTTTGTAACTCCTTATAATTCTATATACATTTGATGTTGCCTTTTCCATTTCTGCACAGAAGTAACCTAGGAT
>NW_022103898.1:78592721-78593941 GCF_000313985.2 Echinops telfairi | reverse complement strand
AAAATGAGGACCTAATGCCGGGGGCTTAAGTAGAGAGGAAATGTTTTGAAAATGATGAGGGCAATGAATGTACAAATGTGCTTTACACAATTGATGTATGTATGGATTGTGATAGCAGTTGAATAAGCCCCTAATAAAATGATTAAAGAAAATAAAAAGAGTTATACAGTCATCACCATCATCAATTTTACAACCTTTTCTTTATTCTTATATTCATTATTATTACCTCCCTACCCCCACCCCAACCTCCCACCACAATCCAAAATACCTGTAAATGAAGTAACTGTCCCTCCACATTTACTTATCCTGGATGTCATATAAAGAAAAGCATACAACACATAAAGAACAATTACAAAGTAAAACACAACAACCTAATTCCTAATGAAAGCAAACAATAATTTTTAAAATCTATAACAATTTTTCATGGGGTAAATGGTAAAACAGATGATAAAGTGTTAAATTTCAGCCACAAACCACTTTCTAATGCACTCTATCAGATAGCTGAGCTATTCACCTCCCTGGTCAATACAGAGGGGATTCTCCAGTCTTCAACTCTTCTTACAAGCTGTGCATTATTTTGTGAATTCATGGCCAGACTTACATATCTCAATGGACTCACATTTAGAGGAGAACTGACAATAAGCACCCAAAAAAATACCGCAGTTATGATTAGAGATAAAAACTTCTCAATTAAGTTAAAAACATCAGCTTTCAGTCATTTTTCTTCTTTTCTCTGGTTTCTACACCTTTTCCCATTTCAAGTTGCCTTGCATTTTATAGATTGGTAATTTTTTAAACTTTAAATTTAACATTATAATAATCCATTATCTAATTTCAGTAATTCATTTCATTTATTATTGAGAGTATATTAACTATTCAATGCCCACTAATTAGATGTATCCTTTATCTTTATATACTGTTCAAGAAATAAATCTTGCTCCACTTAAACACTAATAGGTATTTCACAGGACAGACCATGGTGTCATCTTGAGATCGCTTGAGATGCAGGCAAAGACAGATGCTTTCAAATTCATCAAGACCGTTTTTAATAATTGTTCTACCACTTGTCATAAGCCTCAGTTTCTCTCTGAAAAATTATGACTATTAAAATACATTTTTAAGTTTAATATTATGTGAATTTTAATACAATCTTAGCTTAGTATCTCACTATTCAAAATGAAAACAAAATCAAAAGCATTATAGAGTATAGGTAACACTAC
>NW_022103898.1:78586525-78592117 GCF_000313985.2 Echinops telfairi | reverse complement strand
CTCAAAGTAGCATTCTTGTTTTGCATCTCTGAAGAGGTCTTGTGCAGCATATTGACCTAATGCAATGCATCTTTTGACCACTTCACTGCTGCTTCCATGAGCACTGATTGAGCGTCCAGATAAGACAAAAATCCCTGACAACTTCAACCTTTTCTCCATTCTTCATGACGTTACCTATCAGTTCCGTTGTGAGGAATCTGGTTTTCTTTACAATGAGTTGTAATCCATATCGAAGGCTTCAATACTTGTTCATCATCAGCAAGTGCTTCAAGTCCTCTTCACTTTCAACCAGCAAGGTTGTTTGCCCTGCATATTCTCACAGGTTGTTAATGAGCCTTCTTCTAATCCTCACATAGAAATTCTCATATAATTCAGTTTCTTTGGTGAGCTGCCAGCATACAAATTGGATAATATGTTGAAAGGGTACAACCCAGTTTCATCTCTTTCCTGAATTTAGGCCATGCAATATTCCTTTGTTCCATTTGCAAAACTACCTTTTGGTCCATGTACAAGTTCCATATAAGCACAACGAAGTGTTCTGGAATTCCCATTCTTCTCAGGTTAGCGAGTTTGTTATGATCCAAACAGTTGATTTCCTTGGCGTAGTCAATAAAACACAACATAAAATAACACAATAAAATGTAACATAAAATAAAACACCTTTCTGGTATCATCCATTCTCAGCCAATACCCATCTGACATCAGCAATGATATATCCCTTCTTCCATGCACTCTTTTAAATCTGTCCTGAAACACTGGAAGCTCCCTCTCAATGGATGCTGAAATTGGTGTGTGATGATTTTCAGCAAAATTTTACTTGCATGTGATGTCTATGGTATTGTTCTATAATTTGAGCATTCTGTTGGGTCACCTTTCTTTTGAAATGTGTATGAATATGGATTTCTTCCATTCAGTTGGCCAAGTAGCTGTCTTCCAAATTTCCTGGCATAGAGTAATAAATAATAAACTCTTCCAGCGCTTCATCATTTCAACTAGTATTCCATCAATTTCTGGAGCCTGGTTTTTGGACAATGCTTTCAATTCAGCTTGGACGACTTCTTTCGGTATCATTGGTTCTTGCTAATATGCTAACTGCTGACATGGTGGAATGTGGACGTGTCCTTTGGTAGAGTGACTCTGTGTATCCTTTCCATATTCTTTTGATGTTCCTGACTCATTCAACATTTTCCCTATGGAAATTTTTAATATTGCAACTTGAGGCTTTTAGTTTTTCTTGGGTTCTATCAGTTAAAGATATGCTGAGCATGCTATTCCTTTTTTATTTTCTGACTCTAGGTCTTTGCACATTTCATTATATATTGGGCTTTATCTTTTTTAGCTGCCCTTTCAAAATTTCTATTCATCTCATTGACTTCATGCTGTCTTTCATTTGCACCAACTACTCTATGCTAAGAGCAAGTTTCAGAGTCTCTTCTGAAATCAATTTTGATCCCTTTTTCTTTTCTGTGTTTTTAATGACTTGTTGCTCCCTTCAGAAATGATGGTCTTGATGTCTTCCCAGAGTTTATCAAATATTCTGTCATAGTGTTTAATGAGTCAAATTTGTTCTTTTATTTTATTTTTCATTGGTAATTAACATATATGAACTTTCATATTTCAATCAAGTTAAGCAGTTTTGTATAATTGCTACCAAAATCAGTTTCAAAACATTCTTTTTCTTCCTGGACTCCTTGGTATCCTCCACCCACCACCTTTGCCACTATAATGTTTCCCCTTCCCACAAAATCCTTATTCTACTTGCTGTCCCTATAGGTTTATCTGTTCTGGGTTTCATAAATGAAAAAACAGAAAAAAAATATGTAACACAACTGCAAGATTATATAACACATCTGAGATATTCCAACATGAACAAACAAAAAAAATACAATTTTGGAAACTAGATCAGGCCTATTATGCATCAAAAGGGGGAGCAACTGACAACGTTTTAACCATTTAAATCAGGTTTATCCTTTTGATCTTATAGTCATCTCTCCAATACATTCTATTTGATAACCACTTCCCTACCATCCCTCTACTATGGATAAAGAGAGATCACAGGAGGTTTTATTTCCTATGTAGTTCCCACAAGTGTGCCTTGGGATCTCACCTCATCCATAGCCTTCTGCAAACATGATTGCCACAATTTAAACTCTTATTTACCCACCTTCAACTTTGGATTATATGATATATAGTCCTTTGATGGCCGATGATGGTGCGCTTCTTCCATGTGGACCCAGTTGACATCTCACTGAGATGGCTGCTTGTTTGGAGACAAGCCTTTAAGACCCCAAAAGCTACTTTATCCGATAGCCTGACACCTGCTAAGAGATAAATGTGTTCTTCAGATGTTCTTGAAATTCAGGTAAGATAGACTCCAGATTGTATTTTCCTTCTCGAGAATGTGTTTTTTCCTGAACTTACATATAAGCAATTGATGTCAAATTTTCCTGAACATACTTATGAGCAATTGATTGTCTGTTCCATAGACATCTGCTGGCCTGGATTTAGCTGCTGATAGCAGGCTTCTCCATTGTCTCTTCCCACAGATGTAGTCAATTTGATTTCTGTGGATTCCATCTGGAGAAGTCCACATGTATAGTCACTTTTTGTGTTGTTCAAAAACAGTATTGCCTATGGACAAGTCATTGGTTGGTCTTGCAAAATTCTATCATGATCTCTCCATCATTGTTTCTATCAGGAAGCCCATATTTTCCTATTCTTGTTCACAACAATTCCTTCTTCTTTGTTCTCAACTTTTGCAGTCCAACAGCTCATAATTATCATTGCATCTTGAGTATACTTTGATCAATTTCTGACTGAAGACGTTGGTAGAATTCTTCAATTTCTTCATCACTAGCTTTTATGGTGAATTTTAATAATAGTTTTTTGGATTTTTTTAATTGGATTTCCTTGAAGATGGGTAGATATAATTCTACTGCAGGCCGCATTTTACTTCCAAGATTGGTTTTGCAATGTCCTTTTTGACAATGAATGCAATGTGAAGCCATTTCTCTTGATTGTGCCTTTCAAGCCATAGAAAATTATGTGATTTTCTGATTCAAAACGGCCAATACTAGTTAATTTCAGCTCACTAATGCCTAGAATGTCAATATTTATATGTTCTATTTCATATTTGATGACTTCCAATTTTCCTACTTTGCACATTCCAAGTTTCTATAATTAGCTGATTTTTTAAGCTGTTTCTCCTGAAATCTCTACTTTCACAGACTTTTGCCCAAATCACGTCAGCACTGTTGACTCTACTCTGAGAAAGCAACTGTCTCTCCATCTCATTTTGAAGAGATATGTTACATTTGTAGTTTTATCATTACATAATAAGTATCAGTGTACGTTATAAAAATTCTTAAGACACCATTGTAAAGGAGAAATTTAATAAAGCCATTTTGATCAAACCTTCGTGACTCATTTTAACACAGTTCTTGCTGAAGTAGTTTTTTTAAAAATCCCATTACCTACCTGAGAATCCATGTTTATTCTATGGTAAGCTCCTGTTATCTAGCTATATTAATTTACAAAAGCCACAAATAACTAATGGACTATTTTTTCTGTAGTTAATCTAGGATGTGGAGGGTGTTTTAAAATATATACCAAACTCAAAATCTTAAACACAATGCTATTGAGTCAAGGCTGACCCATAGCAACTCAATAAGATCTGGTAGAACTGCCCCTGTTGGGTTCCAAGACTGTATTTTTAATGGGAGTAGAAAGACCCATCTTTCTCCCAAACTGTTGACCAAAGAATAACCCACTAGCTACCAGGGAAAATGTTGTTAAGTGACCTTAAGAAATATTTATTTCATGATAAGCATATAGGAACAATTACTAATGTAAAACATCTTGAACTATTGATACTTTATGTAAAGTTCACTAGGCCTCCAAGAAACATTCCTTAAGCAAACAACATCTGAAGAAAGAACCCTGTCGTTAATTCTTCATAAGATCGTAATCTCAAAATAGCATACAAAGTGAAGAACATACGCTTTGTTACCCTGATGTTTTTCTAGCCCTAATTTCTTGGCAGTAATATAATTCTTTTCACTAGGTCCTTAAAGGCTTGTTTGACTTGTTTATTTCTCAGAGTATAAATAAATGGGTTTAACATGGGGGAAATGGAAGTAGTTAGTATTGCTACCCTCTTATTTATAGTCATTTCATCTTTTGCTGAAGGTTTGATGTAGATAAAGATACAGCTTCCATATGCAATGGAAACCACAATAATGTGGGAAGAACAGGTGGAAAAGGCCTTTCTCTTTTGTTCCAGAGAAGGGAATCTTAGAATTGTTCTGATGATGTATGTGTAGGACAAGACCACACATACTAGAGTCGTGATAAAGACCACTACAGAGCAGACCAGAACCATCTGCTCTATGTTCCATGGATCTGAGCATGCAATCTTCAGAATAGGATTAGCATCACAGAAAAAGTGGTCAATGGCATTAGGACCACAGAATTCCAGATCTAAGAGCATAACAGTGGCTGGGAATATCATCAAAGAGGCAGTCACCCAGCAGCCTAGGATAAAACTTTTGCAGACGCTGTGGCTCATGATGATCATGTAATGCAAAGGTTTGCAGATGGCCACATATCGATCATAGGACATGATGACAAGAAGAAAGAATTCTGTTACTACAAGCATGTCTGCAAAAAACAATTGACTTAAGCAAGCATCATATGTAATGGTCCTGTCACCTGTTGATATACTGTGTAGGAATCTTGGTATGCAGACAGAAGTGAACAAGATTTCTAAGAAGGATAGATTTTGGAGAAACAGGTACATGGCTGTTTTGAGATGGGAATCCACTAATGTGAGGAAGACAATGGTTATATTTCCAGTCATACTCAATAAGTAGGCGAGAAGTAGAAATATAAACATCAGTATCTGCAGTTGTGGGTCTTCTGTCAGTCCCAGGAGGATGAATGAGGTTATTTCCGTATGGTTTCTCATCCCTGGCTCCTGACTTCTTCTCAAACTGAGAGACAGAAGATTTGAAAAGGTGGCAATGATTTTCTGACAGATTTTTGTATGAATTGTACAGGTATTGTACATGTATTTGCTTGAGTTGATAATGAATACTAAAAAGTAAAAATCTCTCAACTCTTTGATCAGTCACTCAATTGGTTTTAAATCCGGTCTTTATCATGACTTATGGAAGGGTATGCAATTTTATTTTACAATCAATTGACTATTAAATCCAGTATCATATGTATGTCACAAAAATTGATAACTCCTCAAATTACCTACCATCTGATATTTTCTACCTTTCAGACCTTATTAAACTTAAATACAAATACCATTAGATAGATTTATAGCCCATTTGTTGACACAGCTTATAATTCACTGCCATTGAGTAGATTTCGAGTCAGTGTGACTCTACAGGACACAGTAGACTTGCCTCTACGAGTTTCTGAGACTGTAACTTTATTTTCCAAACCATTTTATTAGGAGCTAATCCTGTCATACTACTTATAGTTCATACACATCAAGCACTGTTGTACAATTGTTACTACGATCAGTTTCAAAACATTTTCTTCCTTCCTGAACCCCTTGATAACAGCTCCCTTTTACCCCTC
>NW_022103898.1:78581992-78585484 GCF_000313985.2 Echinops telfairi | reverse complement strand
TTGTAGACATCTGCATATATAAATTTCAAAATTCTTCCAAATTAATATATTTGAAATAGAATTTCACATCCTCTTTTCCTTACTCCTTGCTTGCAATACTCAAATTAAAAGCCAGCACTTAAAATCTTACATTCGCAATACGGACTCCCTAGGTGGGCCAATGTTTAATATCCTACACTGATAACCAAAAGATTCAAAGTAGATTCTATCCAAAAGTTCCTAGAAAGAAAACCCTATCAATCTAATTTCAAAAGTCAGTCGTTGAAAATCAAGTGGAGCATGGTTCAGTGCTATCGCACATGGACTTGCTTTGAGTCAGCATAGTTTGACAGTAGCTCATAATTAAAATTATTATTAACAATGGCTATGTTCTTTCTTATTTTAGCCTTATCTTGAAATTCTATTCACATTGAAAATATTCTCATTTAATTTTGCTCTTTTACAGATTTTAAATTGATTTTTTATTTCTCCTTTTCTCTTTTCACTGTAGTTGTATTGTGGACTAAGGTGGACTATCTCCTGGAAACACTTATTATATCATTGTTTTCCCTGATTACTCATTTCTTTTGGCTTCCTGGCTCTGTTGTATAACTGGCTCTTACTGAGTCCTCCCTCAGTTTGCTGGGCAGGCTCTCCAGAGGAGTCTCTCTGAGTGCTCACAGGTGCCTCCCACGGTGTTTTGTCACATCTTAGCATACTCAATGATGAAAAAATGGTTGGATCAGGATTTTTATCTTCTTTATGGCATAGGCATCACTACAGGACCTAGAAATCCAATTCTTCATGTATTTTCATTCCTATACCTAGATCAACTTATATAGTTTCTTAGATATACTTGGTTTTAAAAATGCTCTGATAGTTCTTAATTTTGTCACATCGTGGACTGTAATTTAGGTTTTCTGTGTGTATGTGTACATATGGTTTTGTTTCATTCTTAAATCACACTTTAACAAGAGTACTTCATGCATGCATATTACTCGCATTAGGACACAGAAACGCACACACACATGTATGTATGTATGTATTCACATACACACGGAATCTGGCTTGACCATATTGTGCCGAAACAATATGAAATGTTACTCATGTTGTTAGGTACTGTCCAGTCCTTTTCAAATCAGTGGGAATCTATGTGACAGAGTTGAAATGCCCAGGCTGTTTTCTCAGCTGCTATCTTTCTGGAAAAGAACTCAGGGAACACAGTGCTTAAGTGCTTGAACACTAATTCAAAGGAAGCTGGCTGACCGCTCCTGCTGCTCTGTAGGATGAAGAGGTGGCAATAGGCCTCTGTAAAGAGCAAGGCCTCTGGAACCTATGGAGTAGATCTAATGCGGCTTACTGGATCATTAGGAACCAGAGTAGATTCTATGGCAACAGGTTTGATATGATATGGTTTCATCTCTATGGAAGCTTATATCCAAGATTTCTCTGACACAGCCACCAATTAGGTTCAAACCACTAACCTTCCAGTTAGCAGGCAACTACTCAACCATTTTCACCAGAAATCCTCAACCAAAATCCCAAGGCAAAACTCACTGAAATGGAGTCAATTCTGAACTCTGTTATCTATCTCAGTTGTTATGTACTAGGCTGTCGACAACAACAAAGTTGTTGACTCTAATCCACCGGGCACGCTCAGATAAAAGTTGCGACAGTGCTTCCTTCTACTACAGCTTGGAAATCATATGGGTCAACTTTTATTTATCTTCCAGGGCTGTTATTATTAAACAAAGAGAAAGACTCTTACATACTGCGTGTGGAACCATAGCTGTTCTGTGGTTCTTTCTATGTTAATACCATCAACTATGCTAGCATCCCCTCCGGTCCTGTCCAATTCTTGTTCACTTCCACTAATAACGCTAGGAAAACCCTCTGAGAAGCCAAAATTAACTGCCTACCTGTCTGTTTCATTTTGTTGCTTTAAGACCATGGTTGAACTATTAGGTTTCCAGTTCCTACCTGCCTATATCTATTCCAAACGCACGTCGTCCTTGCCGTCAGTGGAGGGCTGCGGAGGAGTCCTCTCAGAAGTACACTGCTCTCAGTCCCCTTAGAGCAGTGCCTTCAGAAAACACTCAACTCACTGCCCTCAAGTCGGTCCTGCCTCACAGCAACCCTATGGGGACTGAGCTCACCTGCCCCTGAGGGTTCCTGTCACCCGAAATCTTCATAGAAGTAGAACGCCTTGGACTAGTGGCCTTGGGTGACAGCCCAGCATGTAACCACTATGCCACCAGGGCTACTCTTTCCAAACAACAACAAAAGGTCCAGGAGAAACACTGACTTTCAAGAAGTTTGGTTGAGCCCATGAAATTTAAGGCAGAAAGAATTTAGAAGACATTCACACTTGTGTGTGTGTGTGTATATGTGGGTGGGGGGGGGCGGTTCAAGATGTAATCATGATAGTTGTTTTTGAATGTCACAGGCTTATCATGGACATATTATTAATAAGTTATTAAGAAAAATGGAAAGTGAAAAACCAGGCCTTCAATGTGGAAGCTAGGATTACTTTTTTCCTTTCACAACAATATATCTACTTACTCTCTGAGGGCGTTCTAAAAAAATTCATTGGGAAACTGAGTCTCCTCCAACCTGCAGTCCTGAACTGACTCCTTCAGGCATCTTTTTGTTCCCCAAACTCAAAGAACGTTTAATAGAACATGATCTGCGTCCCTCAAGGATGGAAAACTGCTATTTCAAGTGGTGCAAATTGAAGACAGCAACATTTTTGGTTAAGGGCTGGAGAGATGTAAACACGATCTTCAGAAGTATAGAAATCTCAATGGAGGATAAATCAAAACAACACCTTCACATTTCAATTATTTTCGTTTAATGCGGTTTCTGTGTTTTCATAGGACTGCTTTTAACTAGCTTCGGATTTCCTTCCTCCAGAGGTGTGGAGATGGCATCTGCTCACTACATGCTCCCTTTTCTTAGTGAATTTTCCAAAACTTTCATTCTCCATTAGCAGAAAGAACTAACGTCACTTTTGACTTAGTGAAAAACTACTTGAGTCCCTCAACTGTTAGAATCACCCTAACAAAAATGAGTGGTTATTATATTAAGTCATTAAATAGTTAAACTGAAGAATTAATAGGCTTGATATGGAGAAAATGATTACATTTTCAGTTCGTTTACATTGTTTCTTATTCAAGAGTCACCTAATATTGGCCCCTTAACCCACCCTGGAAACTTTGAGCCATGGCCTTCCTCCAAATGTTGTTAAAGTTACGGGATGCTCTTTTCTGAATTATTGATCTCTATATCTTTGTATTTCAAAGAATTTAACATTTAAAGAATGCAGAGATCCAAATTAATCATAACTGTTCAATTTAAGGTTCCCTATACAAGTTTAGGCTCCATATACAATTTAAGGCTCCATATACAAGTTTTTTAATTTATCTTTAGATGATCTACTTTTATTAGTGCCAGAATTAGACCTCATGAATGTTTTCAATTAATTACGTCACAACCTTTTGCCTCTCTTTTTCA
>NW_022103898.1:78578723-78580454 GCF_000313985.2 Echinops telfairi | reverse complement strand
CAGAGGTTAATGAATGTGAGGTTGGCTGAATGAATCCACCGTTGGTGATGGCTCCTGGGATGGGCAGGCAATGCAATAGGAGATTGAGGTACCAGATGCAGGAACTAGTTCTAGCAGAATGTGGAGAGCCAAAGAAAACTGGGCTTTATTTAAGATCTCCCTCTTATACACAAGACCACACCCTGAAGGAGATGTCATCAGTCTATGACCTGATTGATAGGATGGGTCCAACCCCTCCCTCCACATGGCAGGGTCCAGTTGACATAGACTCTAACCATAGCAGACTGTTCCTTCTCAAATTGACACCTGTAGACACCCTTTAACTATACATAATCTCCAAAGACAGGAATAAAATCATGATACAACTGTTATGGAGGCAGCTCAAGGTTTCTTGCTTCTTTGGTCCTTTGTTCTTGTCCTACTCATAGAAAGATTTTCAGACTGGGGACACAATTCAGTCCAGAGTTGGAAAAGGAGGTTGAACAGAAAGTGTGAGTTTATTGAAGGAAATAATTTGGAAAATTACTCAAAAGGGCCCACAGTTAGTCTAAAAGACCTGGTAGAATGTAGAACTAGACCGTTTATTCTACTAACGGCAGACCACCCACCATTGACTGGCTATCTGGCTGCTCTTCAGACATTGGCTGATTCTCCACAGTGTGCCTCCTCTTTCCAGGTGTGTGCATCACTGCACCTCAGACTTCCTGTTGGGCCCTTGTTTGCAGACCCCAAACTCAGTGTATTCAGTAATTTGGGTTGGTAGTGTGAACATCCTGTCTGTCTCCACCCAGCTTTTTCACTATCCCTAGTCTCCTCCATTGATGAGGAGTTGAATTATATCTGCCCTTTACCTTTTTGTGCTGGAAAAATCTATGGGGAAATATGTTTCCACTTGTCCTTTGTGTTATTATTGCTGCCCTATTCCTGCCATAATCACCTTTTCCCTGTTGCCTACCCCTCTCTAGTTAACAAAATTAACCTGTGTGTAACAAAAAAGGTGAAACCCTTTTTTATTCGAATATTTTACAGGTGAACAAAACACAATATTCGGTGCATGCATGCAAAGAGGACTTACTCCTAACAGTTATGAGTCCTTGTTTCTGAAGCTGATTATGTGACGTAACTGGTATTAAGAAGTACAGTCTTCCTCTATTCATTCTGTCTTTCCTTTGCCTCGATGAGTACTTTGATTGGTTGTGGTTATTTGTCTGGTAGGTGACCCAATCCTTTATTCCTGAAGAGTCTGAGTTATTAGCAGTCATGTCATAACTGGGGTGCTATGCTTTGTCATTGAGTTTATTTATGGGACATAGTAGCACTAAGGGATGTACTCCTGGACTCCATACATATGCTTCTTTACCTCTGTTATGCAGTACTAATCTAATCTCCCCTTGATTATCAGGATCCATGACACCATTTAAAAGAGTTATATCCTTTTTCCTGTTGATACAGAGGCATGTGGAGTCCAACACGGCTGGGAGACATTCTTAACTTCTAGTTCAATTTAATCAATGCTATGTATCTAGATGGAAGTATTTTACCCTTTGGAACCAAGACATCCAGACCTGCAGAGCAGAGGGTTGCTGAGACACCAAGCAAAATATGAGTGGGTTTTTAGGAGCAATACCGAGTGTTGCTTTTCCTATTTATACCCCTTGTTTTCTGGACCCATAAGTTCTGGCTACTGAAGAAATAGCATACCATATAGTGGATGCTGGCTTAGAGCACATG
>NW_022103898.1:78576194-78577871 GCF_000313985.2 Echinops telfairi | reverse complement strand
TGACTCAATGGATTCTCAGTGTTAAATATTTCCATCTTTTGCATTATTGACCCATATATCTCCATCCCAAATTTCATAACCCTATTTCTCTCCAATCAATACTCTCACTTTTATGAGCATTGATTATGGATCCAAGGATTTTAAATTCTTGATAATTTCAATCCTTTCTCTGTTTACCATTATGTTAAATATTGTTCAAGTTGTGAGGATTTGTGTTTTCTTTATATTGAGTTGTAGTCCACACTGAAGGCCACAATTCTTCATCAGCAAAAACTTCAAGTCCTCCTTACTCTCAGCAAGCAAGGTTGTATCATGTGCATATATTCTCAAGATTTGGGTGGGCTATATGCAATGTCATATTTTGGGTCATGGACTTGTTTTAATTTCTTCAGTTTCAACCTGAGCATGAATATGAGTAATTGATGGTCTATTACATGGCTGGTCCCTGATCTGGTTTTAGCTACTAATATTGAGCTTCTCCAACATCTCTTTCCATATAAGTAGTCGATTTATTTCTGTGGATTCCATCTGGTGAAGTCTATGTGTGTAGGTGTCTGTGGTGTTGTTGCAAGAAAAAGTATTACCTATGAAAAAATCATTGGTCTTGCAAAATTCTATCTTGCCATCTCCAGGTTCATTTCTAACAATAAGACCATATTTGCTTAAGTACAAGGATCTTGATTGCATGTTAGAACAATTTCGCACTGAAGATGGTGGAATCCTTTAATTTCTGCATCATTAGTTTTAGTGGTTGGTGCATTTGAATGATAGCTGCATTTACTTGAGTTCCTTGTTTGCAAATAGATATAATCCTATCACATACAGCATTGTACTTCAAGATAGACCTTGAAATGTCTTTTTTGATGACATACGCGATTCCATTTCTCATGAATCTGTAATTCCTGGCATAGCAAACCATAGGATTTTCTGATTTTCAATAGTTAATACCAGTCCACTTCAGCTCATTATTGTCTGGAATATCTCATTTCATTTTTGGTGACGTCCAATGATTGTAGATTTACAAAAGAGTATGGTACATTCCATGTTTCAGTCATTAATTGATGTTTGAATATGTTTCTTCTCATTTTGAGTCGTGCCCCATCAGCAGATGAAGCTCTTGAATGCTTTAGTGCCGCAGACTTTACTCCATCCATATCATTACGGCACACTCTACTTTGAGAAGGCAGTTCTTCTTTAGCCATGTTGTGGCTGCCTTCGGACCTGAGGGACTCATTTTCTGACAACGTTTGCTTCCATTCATTAAGTCAATTGATTCAAATGTAGGCAGGGTTGAGGCAAGAAGTGTCACAGCATAACTTGAATTGCTTTCCATTTCCATTGTGGAAGTCACCTAATTTGGTGTCAATTTAAGGATTAAGAGTGTAGGGGTGGAGTCTTGGCTGTCAATCTGGAGATAGCCAATGATACTTCTGTGTGGGCATGACCTTCTGAGAATTCTGGGAAATCTGGCACTTCTTTCTTAGAGGCGGAAGATACCTCTCTCTCGGTTCACTCCCCTGGAGACGCTCTACTGACAAGGCTAACTTCCTGCGAGGCATCCTGAGGAGATGCCACATGGACCTACCCTGATGCAGCCCTGGGAACTGGAATTGTCATGTGGAGACCCCTGCCAACTCTGAGATGCTTCTACCACCAAAGACTTTCTACCCACAGACC
>NW_022103898.1:78573998-78575604 GCF_000313985.2 Echinops telfairi | reverse complement strand
AGTGATCTCTTGTGGATCCCCAAGACTGTAACTATGTATGGGAATAAAAAGGCCAGCCTTTCTCACATGGAGCCCCTGGTGTTTTTCACTGCCCGTCCATGTGGATTGTACTCCAATGTGTAACCATTGCACCACCAGGGCTCTATACTCTGTCCTATAGGGTTGCTATTAGTTGGATCGACTGTAAGGTACTGAGTGAATTTAATTTGATTTTTAATTGACTTTTAGCTTTTAAAAAATCCTTAATTTTGTTATAGTTCACTGAACAGTTGATTTTTAAACATAGATCGCAAGTATAAAAAATTTTCTTACTCAATTAATGCTTCTTTATCTCTCAGAAACTGAGCTCATAAAATATTTGTCTTTTTATCTTTAGATGTCAAAAGATAATTTTTCTAAAATTAACCAAAAAATCACAAATTTTATTCTCTCCTTTTATTGTAGCACATCATTGAACACATTTATGAAGTGGCAAAGTTGGTACCCAAAGTTTATATCCACCATGTGGATGCGGCCATGTGAATTACAGCCCGGTATGTAATCACTACACTTTCAGGCCTCCTAATTAATCATCATATATAATAACATTTATTATCAAAATTTAATTAAAACTATTCTAAAAGGCATACATTTCACAGTACATAATTCAAGACGCAGTAGATAACTAATGCCACAATTAATAGCTTTAGATATACATTTTTTAGTACAGACTGTATGTGTAGAGTCTTCTATACACAGCATTTGGTTTATAACATCATTTAAAAATATTTAATAATATATTATTCATGTTTTCTTTGTGAATGTAAATATTCTCTATTATTTTTTATTTCTATATAATGTTTTATTCTTTGAATGAGCTATACACTCACACTTTATTGTTTAAAATTTACTTTGCTTGCAAATTTTCACTACTTAAAATGGTGAACTGGACATCTGCATATGCTTTACAGAAAGATTCCATACAATTTTTTTCTCAAAAATAATTTTAAATGTATTGATTAAAATTGTCTCCTTTTGAATTTAATATCAGATTTTATATAAGATTATGATCACTAAACATTTTTTATAATGAAATAGTTTTGTTAATTTTTAAGTTTTGAAGACTGAAAATTTTCACAATTATTTCTTTGGAAAAAGAAATACCATAAGATATTTTACTTTGGACATGATATTAGGGAGACTAGTCCCTGGAAAAGGATATCATCCTTGGTAAAGCAGAATGAGGAAAAAACACAGAAAAACCCTCAAAGAGAGAGATGCACCCAGTGGCTGTGATAGTGGGCTCTTCACGTGAGCATGGCATAAGATCAGGCCGTGTTTCATTCTGCTGTGAACAGGTCACTATGAGTTGGAACTGACTCAGCGATTCCGAACTCAGCTATATCATAATCTTCAGGTTTCACTGCTTTTATGCTCCACTGTTTGTGTAAAAGAAATGCTCATTTGTAGTTAATTTTTTTTGACATTTTCATGTGTCAAAACATATTACCTATTAATTGTATTTTAAAACAAGCATTTGATGCGAAGTAGAGTGTAAGCCTCAATGTTTTTATTTTTAGTTCTTTTAACTTTATGCTGATCAAATACGTTTCAATATAATTTCCAG
>NW_022103898.1:78555682-78573219 GCF_000313985.2 Echinops telfairi | reverse complement strand
TATGTTTCATCATTGCTACACTGCACCCTGACTGGCTCGTCTCCTCCCCAAGACCTTTCTGTAAGGGGATGTCCAGTTGACTACAAATGGGCTTTCAGTCCCCACTCCGCACTCCTCCTCATTCACAATGATATGATTTTTTGTTCTTTGATGTCTGATACCTGATCCCTTCGACACCTCATGCTCACACAGGCTGGTGTGCTTCTTCCATGTGGGTTTTTTGCTTCTGAGTTAGATGGCTGCTTCTTTACCTTCATTCCTTTAAGACCCTAGATGCTATATCTTTTAATAGTTGGGTACCATCAGCTTTCTTCACCACATTTGCTTATGCACACATTTGTCTTCAGCGATCCGTGTCAGGAAGGTGTGCTTCATGGAATGCCAATTTAATAGAACAAAGTGTTCTTGCATTGAGGAAGTACTTGAATGGAGACCCAATGTCCATCTACTACCTTAATACTAAACCTGTAAATATATGCACATAGATCTATTTCCCCATCAGCAGTCATTAGTCTCCAGTGGTCAACCTGTGCCTCCTGTAGATAAAATGCATCTGTAGATAAAATACCAACAGATATTATGAAATACTACTGCAAGTTAAGTATGAGTATGTTACTTCAAGTATTTGTATTGTATGCCTTATCCTGGCATGAGCAGGAAGTGGGTGGAGAATATAAGCAGTGTATTGAATATTACTAATATTAGCATTTGATGAAAACATATGCAAGTCATTAACAAAGTATACTATTTTATAGAACTATGGTTATAAGAGTCATTACTAGTTCTGGATTGAGGGAAGACTTGCAAGAAAAATCATCCATAAATAGACATATTGTCTGATATTTTATTATCCATATCTCATGCTTTATAAAATTAAAATATTTTAGGAAGTTAAATTTTAAGACATGATAAAGTAAATATGAATACAAGAAAATAGTAACTGCAAAAATTTATGAGAGTCTGGGTTTAGATAATATCAAAATATTGAGCATTCAGGAAGAAAAATATTTTTGAGACATGAAAAAAGCTAATTAAATACCAAGAAGAGCACTAAGTGATGCCTTGAGAGTCTGACAAAGAAGAAAACAGGAAAGAAGAAGATCCCAGTGTGAACTAGAGCATCACCTCCTGGTAATAATGCCTGTGTTAGTCTGGGTACTTTAGAGAAACAAATCCACAGAAACTCATGTATCAGAGAGCGTTTTGTATAACGGTTAAGTGCACATCAAGAAAACATCCCAGCCCAGTGGTGTCCAAGCCCATAAGTCCAACATTAACCCATTAACCCATATGTCTAATACCAATCCACAAAGTCCTCCTCCATCTCACAAAACAGACCCAATGATGTCGACTGCAGGAGGAAAGCCGAGTCTGTGAGCCTTGCCAGCTGGAGTAGGGAACTGTCTAAGGCAGCTGCACCCTGGTCCGACCATCACAAAGAAAGAGACCCAATAACTAGAAAGGCGAGGCTCACTGAGCCATTTCTCCCTCCACCCTTCAAGTAACCCCCCATATGTTTATCGGCCAGCTGGGCACAATAAACTAACTACCTCAATGCTCTATACTAGAGTCTAACTTTCTGGCTTCATTTATTCTGAGTCTGGAAAAAAGGTTCTCAGTGTGTAGTTCTGATGATATTGCCCTGTCCTGGAACCTAGCTTTCTATCAAGTTTTATCTACCATGAGCCTGGATTCATATCCCTGTCCTATGTTAGAGTTTCTCTTCTCAAGGTGGTGTTGTGGGCTCAAATAAATGACAGCTGCTATAATGTCTTGAAATTTAGATAAGGTTTTATTCAGCTAGCTGGGCTAGCAAGAAACTAAAGTTTTTTCCCCTCATATGCAGACCCAAGTGGACTTCTCAGCCCATCTTTAAAGGCCTCAAACTCATTTCTCACCTGTCTAGAACTCAGGCAAGTGTGGACAGAAGCAGAAAACAAAATTAATGGGTTCATTGAGGAGCCATGTACTAAAAATTGCTCAGAAGGGAATGTTAAGTGAACAACCTCACTTGTATTCAGGTGAAGAAAAAGATAAAAGAGGAAATATCTGGAGTAATGCCATCTGTAAAAGAAGGGGGAAAGTTAAATAAAGTCCATTAAAAGTATGGTTTTTCATACTTTATACTTTGGGAATTGGTTAAGTTTTTATGGGAGCTTTGAACAAAAATAATTACTAGATATTTTATAAAATTGCTCAATTTAAAAATAACACATTTTCATCACAGATTTTATTTATGAATCCAATATGTTCCTATGTTCCATATGAAATTGTCACGTTGCTTCTCTCACAGAGGAGCTGTTTGGTTCCAAGTTTAATCAGGAATCATGTAATGAAAGAAGCAGAACTTCTTTTGATTTGATCATGCTTGGGTAAATTTTTTCATTTTAATAAAACAAGCTTTCATGGTTTCTAAAAAAATAGAGCAAATAAGCATTGTGAGGTACATCTATTATAAAAAAAGAAACAATACTGAAAGTGATTATAACATCCTGGTTAATATAACAAGATTAATTACACCATTCAGATTACAAGATCAATAGGAACAATATTGAAAAACAATTGAAAGAAAAGATATATTGAAGAATAATAGAAATTAATTATAATGTCTGAACCTGGGAACATGAGCGTCCATTCTAAAATTAGTCATCAGCCGAGACTTCCCATAAGGGGAGGGGGAGTGGGCAGGTCAACTAACAGTTAACAAAAGTAGAGTTGCTTTTGCTCATCTGCCTCAACTGTATCACTTGTTTATGTTGCTATGCTTCAAACAATGCCAGGAGCATGGCAAGAGAATTAGTAAATGTTTGGTGTTATTATGATTATATACTGAGCTTAGTAATATGAAGGTGCATGATGGGGCTTATGATGTGGAAAGTAAAAGAGTAATGTGTTTAGAAATGAATGCAAGTACATAGCAAGTTACAAAGAGTAGGAACTTGACTAAAAGAAGAGGAAGGGTACACACTTTCGAGTTAAGAGATTCAGTCAAGTACACTTGACTGAAAGTGAACTTTCCATATTCTTTCACAGTTAATTCATTATATCCAACATTGCCTCATAGTTTAATAAAAGAGGGAAACAAAAGCCCAGGTTGTACTACACAGTGCAATCCAAGGATTAGATGTAAGATATTGGCATTACAGCCTGTGATATGTAAAATTACAAATCTCATTTTTTAAATCAAAGTGGCCATATCCCATATTTCAACTTGAAGTTGAAATGTTAAATTCATTGTTACGCAATTATAAAATAGTAATAAATAAAAATTAAACCATAATTAAATTACAAGTTATTTAAAATTTCATTTGTCCATTCAATATAATTTGATGAAGAAGATCAAATCCAAACAAAATAGAGAAAATATCCCTTGGGTGAAGAAAAAAAATCATGTGTCTTGGATAGGTTGAATGTGGCAGTTCAACATTAACTTATTTTGTCCCTGAACTCTGCAGTTTTATTCCCTCTTATATTTATGCATAAGTTTACCTTAAGCCTGACGTTCAATAATGAGGAACCAAACAATAACAGCATTCATTTTTCTGGGACTGATAGAAGATCTTTATCTATGGGTTTTGATTTTTCTACTTAGCACCTACATATTGAGTGTATCTTGAAATCTGACCATCATTATCCTCACTTTGGTAGACTCCCACCTAAAAACACCAATGTCTTTTTTCCTCCAGAATTTCTCTTTTCTGGAAACCGCATTTACAGCTCCCTGTATTCCAAGATTCTGGTACAGTATGTCATCAACTGGAGACAGAAAAATTACCTATACTGCACGTTCTATTCCACTATTTTTTGGACATCTCTTTGCAGCAACTGAATGTTTTCTTTTGGCCACCATGTCTTATGATTGCTATGTGGCCATCTGCAACCCCCTGCAATATATGACAATCACGAACAGCAAAGTATGCCAAGCAACAGTTATCTGCTGTTGGGTGATAGCCTTTTTTATTCTCTTTCCACCATTAAGTTTAATTGTAAATGTGGAATTCTGTGACTCCAATGCCATTGAACATTTTGGCTGTGATGCACTTTCGATTCTAGACATGTCATGCTCAGACACAGGGTTAATTAAGCAGATGGTTACAATCCTGTACTGGACTGATCTTTATGATCACTCTTGTATGTGACATTTTCTCCTACAGTTATATCATAAAGACAGAAAGAGACAGAAATATTTCTCCCAAGTTGTCTCCTCCAAATATGTCCCAAACTTAGCTGCCTGCTACACTTGGCGAATGACTGTACACTTGGAGGTCAACAGAAGTAGATCAGGGGGTATTCTCCCTAAGGGTTATCAGCCATCCATAGCAAGCAGACACCACTGCTTATCCCACAACAAGTAGGGCCCACTCGCTTCTGAGAAGGATAGTAGTAAATTGTTTCCCTGAGGTCAAGCCCACTCAAGGGTGACCAAGGTTAGGCCACCATCATGAGTCTAGGGTCCGCCTTCTTGTCACATGTGTATGCCTAGTCCCTCCCCTTCCTATGTGCACACCCTTAGCTCATCCTCTTCCTGTCACACTTATGCCTATTGTACATCCCCTTCCTATGATGTCTATGCCTATTGTACTGCCCCTTCCTGTGACGTGTGGCTACCTGTAATCACACACCCCTAAGTAGATATAAGCCTTGGTTAGCAATAAACATGGACAACCAAGCACGGCTGAGGTGAGCATGCTACTATGAAATGTGTCTGACTCCATTATTTCAATCTCTCTTCTGTCTCACGTTCTCCAGGTCTTGGCTTTAATCTTTACTTATTATTGCTGTGCAATTGCACCTATCGAACCCGCAATTAGTTGTGCGGGGCTGGCTTCCCCACAAAGACAACCCTAAAATTCTCTTCTGTGCAACAAAGGAAAAAAATCCCTTTCTACCTATTCTTCCCACATGATTGTAGTTTCTATCTCCTATGGAAGCTGTATCTTCATCTATCTCAAAACTTCTGGAAAAGAAGATGTGGAGATTAATAAAAATGTGTCATTGCTCATATCATCCATATCACCAATGCTGAATCCTTTTATATATACCCCGAGGAATAAGCAAGTTTAACAATCCTTTAGTGACTCATTAAAAAAAATTACATTCCTCTTATAGAAGTAAAGTGGACCTAATCTGATAAATCATAGTGAATGATTTATAATTACTTTATATTTTTGTGAAGCTAAAACATTTCTAAAAACCTAACCTATAGAACAATGAGACTGATCTCATAGTCACTGAGAATGAATCATCAATTAATAAATAGTTATTTAGCAATGATCTACAGAAAATAAAACATCACTTTATCCAGAAACTTTCATGGTTAAATCAGTCATTTACATCTATTTTTTCAAATTTATAATATGAGCATGGGCATATCTTTTTAAAATGATAAATGCCTCCTCTTCCCCATGATTTTATTAAATGAAAAATTTTAATTAACACATTTTCAAAAATTTGCTGTAAAGCTACAAAATGTTAAGAAAAATATTAGAGAATATAATGAAAAGGATGGCTTTGTTATATAATTAATAGAAAAGGTTAGTAACATCAATATATAAATAGGACCTTCTATGAACCAATAAAGAAGATAAATAATCCAAAGATAGCAAGAGAAAATAAGAAAATGAATTCATCTATCATGCCAGGAAATGATGTGCTATTTTATTAGCAATCTTGATTTTCAAACTGTTGTGCATTCCATTCATCACATTTTCACACAAAGTCATTACTTTCATGATATAAAGTATTAGCATGTTTTGCCAAAAAGGCACTTTCATTCACAATTTGTTTAACATTTTTTATTTATTTATCACAATTGCATGTAACCCTTCACCTGGGATAGCTCAGCCTAAGAATTTATGAAAGGCTTTCCCAGTACTCTGAAATATATACTTAAACTTGTTATTTCAGTCAATTTGCAATAAAAAATTGGGAAGAATGTGAGTATCACTTGGGCAATGTGTAAGTCAATTAGGGAATTATGGTTCAGTATACAGTACTTACTTACCAAATGATGTGGATCTTAATTTTAAAGAAAGATTATAAAAATACACATGTGAAAATTAAGTTTTAAAATACTACATAAACAATTATGCCATTTATGAGAAATAATTTTATTGATTATAATTATATATAAAGTTAGGAAACATTTCCTCAAACTCCTTCACTCACGGCCATCAGGTCGGTACCGACTCAGTTACTTCATTGCACAGGGTAAAATCGCCTCTGTAGGTTTTTGAGACTGACTCATAATGGGAGCATAAAGCCTCATCTCTCTCCTGTGAATCAGCTGGTGGTTTTGAACTGCTGACCTTGAGGTTAGCAGCCCAACTTGTAACTGCTACTCAGATGGTTACTAGACATAAGGATGGATAATTTAATGGGTTGAAAGTTGTGGATAAAAATGAAATATAAGAACAATAGGGTCACAAGGAAGATTAAACAGTAAGATAATGTTTCTTACCTAACTCTATCTGTCATAAGCGACTTTTAATGCTCTCTGTCTCAAAGCAAAGCTATTCACATTCCTCCAATATGGTCAGAGGGAATTCACCCAAGGCTTTATTTATGTGTAGACCCTGCAAATGAATTTTGGGATTCCACTGTTATCCATAGCCTTCTGCAAATCAGGTGTTTACAATTCAAGCCCTGATTCCATTCATTTCTTCTGTTTTGGATTACATTATTTATAACCCTTGGATCACATAGGCTGGTGTGATTCCTCCATAAGAATTTAGTTGACGTCTCACTTAGATGGCAGCTTGTATGAATGCAAACCTTTAAGACCCCAGACATTTCTGCAGTCGGCATCATTGTGTGTGTGTTTTGTGAGATGGAGGGGGACTATGTGGATTGGTGTCGGACATATGGGTTAATGGATTAATGTATGAGTTGTGGGCTTGGGCAGCACTGGGTTGGGATGTTTTCTTGATGTGCACTCATCCTTTATATAAAACTCTCTTATACATATGCATTTCTTTGGATTGTTTCTGTAATGTACCTAGACTAACACACATTCTAATAAAAAGTTTCATTATTACTGAATTACAGTGATGCTTCTAATCATGTAGCATTGTTTGCCCACACTGCATACACTGTTGTTTTCATTATTATCATTGTTTTCAAAATCACCATATTTTGTGGAATTTTCTTATTTTTCAGCTACAATATTGTGTCACTACGAGTCAGAATCAACTCAATGGAAATGTGTGAGTGAAGTACTTTTAAACTTAAATCAAAAATTTCTGAGAATGAGATAGCGATTAAAGAAAAAAAAGAAGAAAAAAATTTAAATGCTTATGCCTAATTAATATTAATGTAATTAAAATGTAAAAATATTTTATTAGTATTCATATAGCTGGAGAAATATTACATTTAAGCAAAGTGCAGCTATATAGAAAACATATTTTCCTATGATTAAATTGATAATAAACATTACTAAGGATTTTGAATGGTCTGGTATAGGAAATATTTCATGGGGATGGGCCATTTACTTTAATCACAGGATATAATAATACTAAGATATAACCTAAGGAACCTCTTGAACTTCAGACATACTCTTCTTTATCTCCATTATGCAATACTAATCCAATTTCCTCTTGATAATCAGGATATATCAGACCACTTACTATATTACTAATATAGTAATACCCTCCTTTGTTGATCCAAAGGCACTTAGAGCCCGAAATGACCAGGAGATATTCTTAACTTCCAGTTCAATGGGATAAGTTCTGTGTCTTCAGGTGGGTGTATTCCTCCTTTCTAAACCCATACCTCCAGCCCAAAGAGCAGAGGGCAGCAGGGACAGGGCCAAATATGTGGTGAGCATGTGTAATAGTGAGTGGTGCCACACCTCTTTTTACCCCTTGGTTCCTGGATCTGTGGTTTCTGGCTATGGGAGAAATAGCACATAAAATGGAAGCTGGCTTAGAGCATTGGTAACCTCCTGAAGAACGTCGCCCCAAATCTACAAAGTGTCACCTAGATGGTACTATAACTATGTTTTTGAAGTGTATTCAATTGTTTTATCAAGCCAGCTGCTTCAGGATGGTGAGGAACGTGGTAAGACCAGTAAATTCCATGTGCCTGCGCCCATTGCTACACTTCATTTGCTGTGAAGTGAGTCCCTTGATTGGAGTTGATGCTGTGTGGGATGCCTGTCAATGTATGAGACATTCCGTAAGTCCATGAATGGTGGTTTTGGCAGAAGCATTGTGTTCAGGGAAAGCCAAGCCATATCCAGAGTGAGTGTCTGTTCATTTAAGAACAAAACACTGCCCTTTCCAGGAAGAAAGTAGTCCTATGTAATCAACTTGCCACCACATTTCTGGTTGATTTCCCCAAGCAATTCCCATGTCGTAGACTCAGTGTTGGTTAGTCCTGCTGGTAGACTGGGCACTCGGCAGTGATAGTAGCCAATTCCACCTTGGGAAGGGAAAGACCTTGGGTTAATTTCCTAGCACACAGATATCTTGCCAATAAGTCTAAAGTCATTGAAACTTCTTCTTTACTACATGCAATCAGAATAATGTCATCAATGTAATGAATCAATGTGACATCTTTTGGAGAGGAAGGTGCTTAAAGTCCCATGTGGACTAAATTATGACAGAGTATTGTAGAGGTGGTATAGCCCTCAGAGAGAGTTGGAAAAGTGTGTTTTTGCCCTTACCAGCTGAAGGAAATTTGATTCAGGTGGTCCTTTGAAAACAGAATGGAGAAAAAGGCATTGGTTGGCCCAATAGCCACCTCAGAGTAGCCAGGAAAGAAATAGGAGTGGAGAACATGCTTTGGATCCAAGATCATGTGCAATAACCTCCTGAATCAAGAAGATAGTTTATACCATCAGAGGAACAGCAGCAGAACCAGAAGCCCGCGCATGGAACAGACTGGTGGACTTCTCAATGCATGGAACCAGTAAAGTTGAGTGCAGAGTGAAATGCCTCTGGGAACACAATTGAGGAAGTTGGACTTGCTGGCCCATGGAAGTGAAGTGAATACTTTCTGATTGGAATGGGGAGCTTCTGGGCACTTACTTCAGAGAGCGGATTTTCTGACCCAAGGAGCTTAAGCTGAATGTGTTTGGCTGATAGCAGACTTGACATCATTTTGTAGTATATCCTGTTAGACAGCTCAACTGAGCACTTCTCACTGGAATTACAGCTCATTAATTTCCTTAATAAACTCTTTAATCATGAGTTTTTAGAGAATATTAATTAGGACAACTATAGACATGCTTTCAGAACTCCTTCTCTTCCATATCAAATACATAATCACCCAGAGCCTCACTTTCTCCAACTCTTCATGCATATGTAGGTCTATTTGGGTATTAGCTTTGCCACTTTACATCATGAATTAACAGTGCCATCTTTAATAATAGTGACAGACTTATTCTCACTTACAGAGACAGAGGTGGAGTTCTCAGTACCTGTCAGCTTAATTATGTCTGAGAATCAATTTAGAAAACTCAACTTTATGATTTTGTTTCAATTGGATCACATCTAGCACCAAATGTGTTGGGCTGAGTTCTCTAGAGAAGCAAAACCAGTGACACTGGTTTGTGTATGCTTATAGAAATTTATATTAAGAAGGTTTTTATGCAATTATGGAAGCAGGTAAATCCCACTGAGTCTGATTCTGTCGGTCTGTAGAGGAAACTGGGCAATTTCCCTGATTCATGTCGCTGTGGAAGGGGACAAATAGGAAGCACGATGATCTCACAACAGGGGAGCCACAGACTGGTTGATTCAGGGGTAAATGAATACAAGGTTGGCCAAATTAGTCCACCACTGGGAAACCCTTCTGGAATTGGCAGGAGTCAAAACAAGAGATTGAGGCACCAAATGCAGGATCCAGTTTCAGCAGAAGAGCAGGGTCAAAGAGAACTTGGCTGTCTTATCCAAAAGGCCACACACCCAAAGCCACACTCTCATCAGACTTTGAGTAGATTGATAAGTTTGGATTCTCTCCTACCATCACAAGAACATCTAGTTGATATAGACTCTAACTAGCACACTGAATATTTTGGAAAAATAAAATCAGAACACACATGCACACATATAAGAGTGCACTTTGTATCATGAATAACATTTTGTATCAAGAAAGTAGCCTAACCCAGTCTAACTCAAGTCCATGGGTCAGATTCCAGCTGTAGCCACCTCCAGACTTGCATAGCCACCGATTGATGATACAAGAAGGCTAACCTGGAAGATCACAGGTGTCATTGCAGAGTTGATTGGATCTAAAGTTCACAGGAAAATGACAGACACTCCTTCAACTCCAAGGGTTGGCAGGCCATATGGGCCACCACCCCCAGGTCAAATACATAATCCAGGCCAGGCTGGAGGGTGAAGTAAGGCAATAAAGAAGAAGACCAGTTTATCTTCAGGGTTGTCCTTAAAAAAGGCCATACCCCCCAGGAGGTGTCATCAGGTTGCTACTGATTGATAGAGTGGACTTTACCAAGTTGGCACAAGACCCGTCATTGCTCACTCGTCGTCTTGGAATTTGTGCTT
This sequence comes from Echinops telfairi, assembly GCF_000313985.2. Lineage (NCBI taxonomy): Eukaryota > Metazoa > Chordata > Mammalia > Afrosoricida > Tenrecidae > Echinops > Echinops telfairi. Next base: position 78,562,711 of record NW_022103898.1, on the reverse strand, counting down.
AACTCTTTAACCATGAATAATCTCCGAACTAAGACAATAAGATGATACTTTCCTATAAGAGGATACAAACTAACATTTGTCCAATAGAAAAAGCACCAATCCTGTTTACAACATATATTTTATAAGTGAAAAAAAAAACAAATATATCTGATGCTTGACATTTCTTTGAACAATCACCTAAACCTGAATCTGACAATCTTAACAACTGCCCTCATTATGTTTTTCCCAGATCCATTAGGAAAAGTGAAACTATTCAGTGGGAAATCATCCCTTGATCCACTTTTTGGACACCACAGTCATCCATGAAAGTTTTAAATGGGGTACTTCATGACTTGTTCTCCTCCCATTTGAGTATCTGAGTTGTAAATTGCTCATTGCTATCAAACTAGTGTTCTGTGATGTGATGAAGAGATAAATATGTTCTTTGCTGTAATGAATTTTCATTCCCATTTGAAATTTGTGTGTTTTCATGCATAAGCAAAGTCCAATCTAGAGCAGATGGTTCATCAAGACTGAAAGCAATATGCATCAACTCCCAGGGTCAAACATCTTTCTGTTTATCCAGTGGGTTTATGATTAACTCAGTCCTAGCCATCTAAGCTAGGTCAATGAATACCAGTATCCAGGTAGAGAACTCACATACCCACCTCCTTCCACTTCAGACCACTGGCTCTTTGCATGTTCTCATTAACTTAGCTATTGTTTAATTTTCTATTAAGTTTATCTGCTTGTTGAGATAGGAATAAGATCATTGCTCATGAATGGTTTGACCTCTTCTTTTACTCTTCAATGACTGGCTATCTGTGCTGAGAACATTCTGCCCTTTTCCCTTTATGTGCTGTTGAGTCAGGTAGAGTTTCCTTACTTTACAATTCCAGAAATATTCTTTATCTAACTTGGCAGTTTGAAATCCGTTCTTCTATGCTAAACTCTTCAACCAAACATTTACCACAATCGATGCTAACATTTGCATCTATTTTCTTCCTGTTCTTATATCTCAATTTGTTCAGAACTCACAATGTGGTTGTAGGTGATTAATGCATATCAATTGTGGTTAAGAGACTATTATGGTTAAGAGGCTATTATCAATACCATTTATGTATGTGACCAACCTGTGCACCTAGGGATACAGACCAGTGTAGAGAATTTTCACATTTGGCTAAAGAAGGAAAATCTTGTGCCATTGTATCCATAGAAAGTGATATTACTGAAGACCTGACTTTCAAAATTTGAACTCTATACCCTTGATCTTAATGGAGTGGGCAAAGAAATCCTTGTATGCAAAAAAAATTGTGATGATTTAAAACTTAACCAAAACTCAACATCAGACTGTTACAGAAGACACCCAACAAGATGGATTGTCACAATGATTGCAACAATGGGCTCAAGTATAGCAATAGTTGTGAGGAGGTTTGGGGCCTAAGCACTGTTTGTTTTGTGGTATATAGAACTGCTAAGAGCTCATTTCAACTCAATGGCACAAAATAACAATTTATTTATGTATGTATACATATATATGTACATGCATAAACGTATATGTGTAAAATCTCCTATAAAGTTTATGGAATCATAGTCTAGAACATGGCATAACAAAGAGTCACTCAACCCACCCTACTCCTATCCATTAATATAGAAGGGAACACCCTACGAAATAAGATTATAGCCACAGGCATAGGGTCCAGAATGATAATACATCACATTAGGAGTTAAGGGTATAAAGGCCATATCAATTTACCACCCATGACATGGATGGACAGAAGAATAGACAAATCTGTCTTGGAAGAAATACAGCCAGAATATTCCTTAGAAGTGATGATGGCAATACTTCATCTCACATACTTTGGACAAGGTTTAAGGAGAGACCTATCCCCGGAGAGAGCATCATGTTGTAAAGTACAAGGTCAATGAAAATGAAGACGACCCTCAAGAAAACAGATTGACAAAATAGCTTTAAAAATATATTCAAACATAACCATAGTGAGGATGGCATAGAGCGGGCAGTGCTTCCTTCTCTTGCCCACAGAGGCACTAGAATGTGGAAGCAATTTGACTGCACTTAGTAATGTGTATGTGTGTGTACACAGGAAATATATGTGTGTACATGAATATATGTATGTTTTGTGTGAATTTACCCAGATACGTAAGATGAATTTACCTGTCCAAAAGCTTCTGTCTGCCTGAAATCTGGTTACTGAGCATTTTACTTTAGATAGGTCGTTTGAATTTGGAGAATACTTCTTGTAAGCTTCTTATAAGCTTCTATCATTCTGTGAATCCATGGTGGACTGTACAGGAACTTAGGGGAATCACAGTTAGAGGCTATGGCGCGGGGGATCTTGTAACTAGCATGAAAAGAAACACTTGGAATTAAGTTTAGAGATAAAACTCTCTCAAAGAAGTTGAATATTTCACATTACAAAGCCAGTTTTTCTTCTTTTCTCTTGCTTCTTTTTCCATTTCAACTTGCTCTGTGTTTCTATTGCTTGATAATCTTAAAAAAATTTTTTTTAAAGAAAAGAATCTTCAAAAATTTGGCTAGAGTTTGTACACAATCAAGCAGCTCTTATTCAAACTGCTATAAAACTTATCGAAGGTGACAAATTTTCGGTAATCGAAGTGGCAAATGAAGTTAATAATTTAAAATTTCAGTGTTAGAAAATAATTTTCTTCCATTAACTATCCGTAATAGCGTAAGCCAGCTAGAAGAACAAGGTGCAATAAATCGTGCAGATATGATGAATCACGTTAAAAAGTTCAATAGTGACTGTATAGATTATTTAGAAGAGTGGACAGTACATTACAATGATATTGAATATTTTCATTGGGTTACATTAAAGCAAGAACTTAATTAGAATGATGTGCAAACATCATTCCATCATATTACTCATATTACTCAAAATTCCCCATAGAGTAATATTTCTGAAAATGATCTTTTTAATGAAGTAGCATTATTGAAAAATATATATTGATCAGGAAAAGGTTAAATCTTGGGCATCAGCAAAAATCACAATAGAGAACAAATGGTTAGAAATATTTCATCATTTTGAAACAAACCATGTTCCATACAATAATGCACTAAAAATTGTGGACTACACACCGTCCTTACCAGGAACTAATGCTGCGACTGAACGCGCTTTTTCTACGGTAAATAAAGTGTGGACATCAGAAAACTCACAATTAAGTGCTGAGACTTTGAAAGCCATTTAATGTGTGAAACATATTTAATAAATTTTTGTGAAAATTTTCGTGACCTTTTAAACAACGACAGCAATCTCCTAAAAAAAATCACTCAAATGAGTTATATGCCAAAGAATAAAATAATACTATGCATGATTTTTAATGTATTATATTTGTAAATTGTACTTATGTTTAAATTAAAAAATATATTACAATACAAAAATTTTTTTAAACCCAATGTCATCATAATACATTATCTAACTGTAATAATTTATTATTGAGACTATATTAGTGAGGTTAAATGTAAATTAATGACATTTAGCATTTATCTTTGTATAAATAAATCTCGCTCCATTTCAGAAATAGCAGGCACTGGACAGTCCATGAGGTTATCTTGGTGCCTCTCTGGGGAAGCAGGTACATGTGTTTGAACAAATAGATCCTTTCACATCCATTAAAACTGGTTTTACATCCTTGTTCTATCACTTACAAGCTAATTGCTCTATGTACAATTATGAGAATAAAAACAATTTGCAGAGTAGTTTACATGTTTAATTATATGTGAATTTTCAATACAATCCAGATTTCCCTTCTTACTATTTGTTAAAAATTAAAGGAAAAACAAATGCATCTTAGCAGATGGTTAATATTAACCATAACTTTGCTTTTTCCCCTATTGTTAATAGATAAATGACCAGTATTACTTTTGTATTTTTTAAATTCACATTATAAGTATTAGTCTTTAATGTTAAAGTTATTAGGTCACCATTGTAAAGCAGAAATTCATAAAACCATTTTGACCAAACCTGAATGATTTAATTCAGTTTTGCTGAATTAGATAGTTCTCTTTTTATACAACTACCCCTGTTGGATCCCTTCTGTTCTACTAACAAGGTGTGGGTTTCTGCTTATGTTAACTGCCAGAGACCATACGTGACTAAGGGAAGAGTATCTCTGTAGGAAACCAGGATGTGGACTACATACCCCCAAAGGTAGGAGATTCAAAATCAGATACATTGTTGTAAAATGGCCTTGGAAATATTAGAAATGTACTTTTCCGATAACACTATAGAAAGAAAGACTCAAGAAAAAACCCCTTAGCTAAAGTTTACTAGACTAAGACTAAGGATCTTTCACTTAAACAAGCAAAATCTAATGAGTGAATCTTGGTGTTAATTTTTATTGCCATCTCTATTCTTAAAATAGGATGGAAACTTGAGAAAACATATTTTATTCCGCTGGTGTTATTATTCCTCTAATGCTTTGAGAGTAATAGAATTCTTTTGGTTAAGTCTCTAAAGGCTTGTTTGACCTGCTTGTTCCTCAGAGTATAAATAAATGGGTTTAACATGGGGGAAATGGACGTTGTTAATATTGTCACCCCCTTATTGACAGCCATTTCATCCTTTGCTGAAGGTTTGATATAGACAAAGATGCAGCTGCCATAGGTGATGGAAACCACAATGAAGTGGGAAGAACAAGTAGAAAAAGCCTTTTTCCTTTGTTGAGCAGAGGGGAATCTTAAAATTGTTCTCAGGATATATGTGTAGGACAAGACCACACACACTAGAGTCATGATAAAGACCACTACAGAGCAGGCCAGGACCATTTGCTCGACGTTCCATGGATCTGTGCATGCGATCTTCAGGATAGGATTGGCATCACAAAGAAAATGGTCAATGACATTAGAATCACAGAATTCCAGATCCAGTAACATGAGAACAGCTGGGAATATCATCAAAATAGCAATCATCCAGCACCCTAGGATAAACCTTTTACAGGCGTTGTGGTTCAGGATGGTCACGTAGTGCAAAGGTTTACAGATGGCCACGTATCGATCATAGGACATGGTGACAAGAAGGAAAAATTCCGTTACTCCGAACACATCTGTAAAAAACAATTGACTTAAGCAAGCATCATATGCAATGGTCCTGTCACCCGTAGATATACTGTGTAGGAATCTTGGGATGGAGGATGAAGTGAACAAGATTTCTAAGAAGGAGAAGTTTTGGAGGAAAAGATACATGGCCGTTTTGAGGTGAGAATCCACTAATGTGAGAATGATGATGGTTAGATTTCCGGTGACAGTCAACATGTAGGTCATAAGTAGAACTATAAATACCAGAATCTGTAGCTGTGGGTCTTTCGTCAGTCCCTGGAGGATGAACACGGTCAGTGTTGTATGGTTCCTCATTCCTGGCTCATGATTTCTGCTCAAACCTGAAAGATAGAAGATTTGAGAAGAGGGTGAAAATAGCTTTTTATGACTTTTTAAATGTTTGTGCTTCTAATAGGTTTCCAATGACTTTTCACTTTCACACAGACAACAGAGAGAAATAATAGATTTAATTCACTAATAAATGAGGGAATATTTTGTGATTTACACAACTGAGAAATACCGTGCTCATGATTTTATCTCATTTTTTTTAGCTAGTACATCAATTTTCCAAAATAATTTCCTAAAAGATTCGAAGTTCAAATGTACCCATAAGCATCTAGAAAGTAGAAAACCCTATCAATCTACTTCCAAACATCAAGCATTGGTATTCCAGAAGAACTCTGACACATATGTGGCTTCAGAGAGAATAATTTTAATAACAGTCTTTATTACTATTAGCCATAGTTGTATTGTTTTGTTTTAAACCTATCATGAATTTCTTGAAGGTATTCTCATTCCCTTTTGCTGTTTCATTCATTTTGTTAAGGATTTGTTTGGTAATGGCTATATTGTGGAATGTGACTCTAGAGCACACTATATTGTGTGACAGGTGTTGAAGTAACTATTTTACATAGACTCTCTGCTGTAATACCTCTTCTTTGAACCTTTTCCTCATTGATTGCTCCATCTTGCTTCCTGATTCAGCTTCTACGTGACTCTCACTGATTCCTTTCTCAGTCTTCTGGTTAGACGCTTCAAAAGAGTCACTTTGAGTCCACTTAGGTACCACCCAATGTGTGTTGTCACACTTTATGCAAAATGGAAGATGAACAGTCGGTTGACTTCAGGAGTCTTGACCTTGTCTGGGTCATAGACATAAATTGGAGAACAATCAAATTCCTCATATCTATTTTCTCTTATATTTTGATCGATTTATACATTTCTTTAAATGTTTTTATTTTAAAGCTGCTCTGACAGTTCTTCCTTTTGCCATATCCCTGACTCTGGGTGATTTGTATGTGTGTTGTGTTGTTGCATATTATCCTGGGTATCTACTCAACATATACATATTACTAGCATGATAAATAAAAATCTGAGTTTATTACATTCTACAACAAATAAGTTGCCATTTGTGTTTGCCAGATCACTCCAACATATATATTAAAATAAGAAACACGTTGTTGCTGTTGTTGTTAGGTAGCATAAAGTCCTGTTTACCCAAAGCAAATACATGTGACAGAGTAGACCTACCCCATGGTGCTTGCTTGGCTGCTGTCTTTAGGGAATAAAGGTGTAGTGGGCTGCTAATGGCAAGTTCAGCAATTCAAAACCACCAGCCACTTGGCAGGAGAAAGAAAGGGCTTTATACGCTCAGAGAGTTACAGTTTGGGGAACTCACAGAGCCAGTTTGGATTTGGATTTTTAGCTTTGTGGAAAGGAGTCCTTGAAGCACAGTGGTTAAATGCTTGACTACTAACCCAAACGGAGCTGTCTGAACCCACCAGCTGCTTGTCAGGATAAAGATGTAGCAGTCCGCCTTTGAAAACTGAAAATACAGGGAATCCAGGGCGGATGAGCTCTACAGGACCAGTGGTGTGAGTGGCGAAACAGGGAGGGTAAAGGGAGAATGGGTAGGACAGAGGGAACCGATTACATGGAACTGTGTGTGACCTCCTCCCTGGGGGACAGACAAC
>NW_022103898.1:78538618-78555440 GCF_000313985.2 Echinops telfairi | reverse complement strand
AAAAAAAAAAGAAAATATTAAAGCCTCTGAAACCTGGTGAGGTCGTTGCAGTGTGCGCCCCCTCCAGGTCCCTTAGAAGTCAGAACCTTGACAAGAGGTTGGTTTAATGGAAACAGATCGCCAGGTCTTCTCTCACAGTCACTAATTTGGTTCAAAGCATCAACCTTCCCACCAGCAGGCCAACACACACTGTTTGCACCATCAGATCTTTTCAACCAAAATTCCAACAGCAAACCCTATGGACTGATATCTATTCTGAGCAATGGTGTCTCGGCCATTATACACTTGCCTGCAAACATAGAAGTTGAGGGAGTCTAGTCAACTAGCTGGTCTCGAGGAAGAAGCGGTGGTAGGATGCTTCCATCAATATTTCAGCTTTGGAAAGCCTATGGCCACAGTTCTGCTCTGTCCTACTGGGTGATTATGATTAAACAAAGATTAAGAACTCTTGAATTCCAGATTTGGGACCAACAAGTTCTGCTCTGTGATTGTCAGATACTTTCCCCGTCTTGTTCAAGTCTATCAATAAACCAAGAAAAATATCCTTATAGAAACCCCAATTAATTGGTTACCTTGTATGTTTCATCTAACTGCTTTAAATACATTGGTGGTTTTCATTTCTAGCCAATATGTATTGAAGATTCACTGGAGGCTCATCCCACGTAGTCAGTGACCCTGTAATGACCGAAACCTTTGATGGTGAGCATAGTAAAGGGAATGTTGGCAGCTGTACTCGGGCTAGAATGTAACAACTTGTAATATGATCCCCCCACAGACCCAATATGAATTTACTCTAAATGTGTACGGTTCTCTGCTTTCTACATTATGAATTTATGCTAAACTTCTAACAGTCTGTGCTTTCTATTAGGTTGAGGTCTCATCAGTTTTGAATGGCTATTGTTAGTGGACCTCGCTTGCTGTATGTAGGCCCTAGTCTTCTATAGTTATCTGTGTAGGGAAACTGGAATTGATGGGAACAGGATGATAATAATGGGACTGATGGTTACTAGGGACATGAAATGATAGGGGGAGGGGGAACAAACATCAGTGTCTAGAAGAAGGGAGAATGCTCCAAAACGAATTGTGATGATGATTGCAAAGGCCTTCTTGTAGGATTAGGATTGAACCATTGAATTGAACCATATGTTAATTGCAGATAAAAAAATAAATATAAAAGAACCAAACTGAATGAAAAGAAAAAAAAACTAAAGTCTATTAGATGCCATACATACATACATACAGTGGTGAGTCAACAAGGTTTGCTATTAGGGTTACTGTTCATACCTGCCTATGTTCATTAGTAACAAAACATCTATGTAATTCAGATATTGCTGCAAATAAATTCTCTATGAAACGCCCTTGTCTTAGTCTCATCAGATACTATTTAAAAAATAAAAAAAGAAAAGGTCCTATAAGAACAATGGCTTTCAAAGGGATCTTGGGTCAGTTAAATTCAAACCAGAACGTTTACTTCAAACGATATTCTTGCTTTTTTCTTTTTGAAATTTCAAAGATGTAATATTGGTAGAAATTTATGAATGACATAGAGTTATCAGGAGTATATTATGAAGAAGTTTTAAGAAAATTGGTAAGTACAGGAAAAGACCTGGAAATTTGAACCTAGGGTCCCGCCCCTCCTCTGCAACCCCCAACCCCACACCTCACTTTCTGGAAAATGCATCTTCTCAATCTTTGAAGGAAGAAAGGACTCTTCTACAAGAAGTTCATTGGAAAACCTAACTCCCTTCACCTTACAGCCATGGTTTGCCATTTCAGATTTCTTTTTGTTCCTCAAGGTGAAGGAACATTTTACAGGAACATGATTTGAGTCCCTGGAGGATGCCAAACTGCTGTTCTGAAGTGATATCTATATCTTGCAGACTTCTTCATGGAAGGCTTAGAGATACAGAAAACACATTTTCAGAAGAGTATATATCTTGTTGGAAAAAGAAACAAGTTTCACATTTTGATGTATTTTTAAATAAATGCCTTTCTGATTTGTAGAACTGTTTTTTTATTACCTTCATATTTCCTCCCTCTAGAAATGAATAGATGGCTTCCACCTCTATCTGCTCACTTGTTCTAGCTAATTTTCCAAAATGTGCATCATTTATGACGGAGATCAGCCTGACAGTATAGTACTTATGACTGAGGGAAATGGTCTTACAGTCACACAAGACTGTTAGAATGACCCTGACAAAATGCATTAATTAAATAACTAACAAGACATTACATAGTTAAGTAGTTTAATTCAAGGGCTTATAGACTTGATGTATAGAAAATGATTACATTCTCCATTTACTTACATTGTTCCTTAATTAAGAGTCACCTAGTACTGGCCTTGCCTAACCCTGGAAACTTTGAGTCATGCCCTTGATCCTAAATATGTTATAAGTCAATTGACACAGTCTTATGATTTACTTATTTCTGTTTCTTTGTGTTTTAGAGAACTGGATTTTAGAAGAGGGCAGGAACCAAATTAAACATCAGATAATGTTCAATTTAAGTCTGGTTTAGAAGTGCTTCCTTTCTCTTTAAATGATGTATTTCTGTTAATGCACAGATTCAGACTTATAAATATTTTACATTGATTCAATCACAAACTCTTGCCTCATAGTTTCACTTGTAGCTGCCAATTTAATGAGCTCAAACTCTGATTATTTCTATAATTCCAGTAAGCAGGAGGTAAGCTGTTTCCTAGAGAACACCGTCACTCAGTCTCTTCAGGTGAAAAGGCAGGGAATTCCATACAAGTACTTACTCTTTGAATACTCCATAATAGTTTCAGATAGTTAATTATCCCCGGCGTCTCTGAGAGTTAGAAAGATGAACGTCTTTGTCTTCAGAGGTGTTGTGTGTGGACATTTGATCACTCTTAGCCATGAATCCATATTTATTTGTGTGGTCAAGTGTTTCTTCCTAAGTCCGTTTTTTTTTCTGATTGTGAAGACTGTCTCGCAGTTTAAAAGAAATGATGTTCAATCTTCCTAATAGAGTGTGACTATTTTACAGTAAGAATGGCATTTGTTATATTTGCCAAATGTGAAGCCCAATCTATAAACAGGAGTCCTTGGTGACCATGTCCCAAAGCCTGTAGTGAATATTTGGCACGACTGTGAATGAAGTGTGCAGCAGCGGGGACAGCGCCCTCAGAGAAGTGAAGGTGGCGCAATAATACCCAATACCGGCTCTATGCAAATAAGAAAGCGGGAGTCTTCCCTTTCTCTTCTTTTCCCTTCCGTTCTCTCGCATCTATAGTAGCCACCAGAACGCACTGACAGCTCTCTGTTGCACTTAAAAGATGATGTTGCTGGATTTTGTTAAATGTCCTCAGGTCCCTTCCAACACACAATAGCTTTATGCACAACAGAATGAATTACTGTCTGGTTCTCTGCCGGCCTAACAATTATCATTGAACCCAGTGTTCCAGCCACTGTGCCTATCCATCTCATTGAGTGTCTCGGTCTTTCATTGACCTTTTCTTTTGTAAAGGATGACGTCTTCTTCTAGGGTGTAATCCCTGCTGATAACGTGGAAAACCAGTATCATTGACATCATATATGTATCAGGCAGGACACTCAGACTGCATCCAGCATGGGCAGAAGATGGCTTTCTTATCTGTGGTCAGAGAAGTGAAAGATCAGTAGAATTAGAGCCGTCATATAAAGTTATGTCACTCCCCAGTGAATCTCTACTGCCCACAGACTAGGAATGGAATATCAGACAAGTAACATGGCACAGATGTCGTTAGCAGTTGTACTTAGACTGGAATGTAACCATTTGTCATTAGATCTCCCTTTGGACCCGCTTTGAATTTATCCCCAAATTTTAATAGCATTTGTGTTTTCCTAGATTGTGGTCTTTTGCTGTTTTGTTTCTTAATTATCATTGTTGCTTGGTTCCTTTTTTTCTTTGTTCTTTATACTTGTTTCATATTCATGTTTTGCTTTATAGGAAAGCCAGAATTTATGAAAACAGTCAATGAAATAATAATAACCTGGGGTACAAAAGGGGCAGGCAAGGGAAAAGGGAAATCAACACCAATGTGAACAAGAATGAAAAACTGTTCTAGAGTTGATTGTGGTGATGACTGCACACCTGTCTTAATGTGACCAACTATTGAATTATATTATGTGTTCATTATAGCACAATAAACTACCTTAAACAAACAAATTAATTAAAGTGGTATCACTGAGGACCTGATTATTTATATACTTGATATTCAAGAATTAGGTAAATAAAACTCCTATACTGAGAAAGAAACAAAGCTTAAAAAACAAACATAACAAAAACACTTTTCCAAAGTTGATCTCTAGAATATTCCTAAGTGGCTATCTATCTATCTGTCTGTTATCTATCTATCTACCTATCTATCTGTCTATCACATCAAAAGAGGCTGTCTGCTGCTATAAAGATTTGTAGTCTCAGAGCCCCAGAAGCTCTAATAACTCCTGCACTCTATCGTTTACAGTTTATATGAGTCATAATCGATTTGATGGCAGTGGATATTTGTGTGTGTATGTGTAAAATTACTATATTAAACTTATAGATTAGTAATGCAAATATAGGTTATTGAGAACCCAAAGAGTTGAAGAGTGTAACTTTTAGAATTCTGAATTTACCCCTAAATATATGATGAAGATTTTTGCCCAAATGCTTTGTCTGGGTGAAATTTGGGCACTAAACATTTTGGTTTGATATGCAGATTGAATTTGGAAACACTCTCCTTCAGGTATTCTAAGATTATTTTGAAACCATGGCAGGTCTTCCCTGGGATTACATTAGGAATTGAAAAAGTGGAATAAAGAAAATATCCTTAGTGACTCTGATGCCATTATACAAATGAATCAAGAGTAGTATAATTCTCATTATTAAGTCATTAAAGGCTTGTTTGGCTTGTTTGTTAAAAGTTCATTACCAACATATTTTTGCTATTCCATCTTTTGCTGAATGTATGATATATACAAATATGTAGCTGTCATAGGTGATGTTGATCACAATAATGTTCGACGAAAGGGTAGAAAAGGTGTTTTTCCTTGCTAAGAAAGAGGCTTATTGGAATTGTTCTGATTGTACTTATGTAGGGCAAAACCACACAAGAGAGTCACACATAAGATGATAGCAAAACAGAAAGGGATCTCTTGCTCTATGTTGCCTGGATCTATGCATGCATCTTTTCAGTATAGAATGACATCGTCGACAAACTGGTCAATGACACCAGAATCACAGAATTTTGAATACAGTACCAGGATAAGTGTTGGGAACATAATCAGCAAAGTAGTCAGCCAAAATCCCACAGCACATCTTTTGCAGATCCTGTTATTCGACATGGTGGTGTCATGCAGGGTTTCTCAGACGTCCACATACTAATCATAGACAATGTGTTTCTCACGTCTTTGCTTGAGTTAATAATGCATGTTTTGAAAACATTCAGGTTTTCAACTCTTTGGTATGCCATTCAATTGGTGTGAAATTTGGATTTCAAACATTCTTGGCCATGTTACACGGTAACATACACATTTTATATTGTGACATATGTAATAAACACATGTACTCTTGTATAGTTAAGAGAAAATATCATAAAATTGATCACCCCAGAGACAGATAAGACTCAGCGGTAGTGAGTTGATTTTAATTGAGAATGACTTCTGAGTGCTTGCATTTGTATATGTCATTAAAATGAATATTAATGTCATTGCTGTTGTTTTCGTTAGACATCTAGTTCGTTCTGACTCATATTTATGTACAACAGAATGAAACTACACCCAGCCTTCACCATCCTCACATTTGTTCTTATGATTGAGCCCATTATTGTAGCCACTGTGTCAATCCATCTATCTAGAGCCTTCCTCTTTTTTGATGCCCCTCTGCTTTACCCAGCATGGTATCCTTTCCCAGGGTCTCTCCTGATAGTATGCCCAAAGTATGTGAGACAGTCTTACTATCTTTGCTTTAAAGGAGTATTCTTCTTGTACTTCTTCCAAGATCAATTTGCATGTTCTTTGAGCAGTCCATAGAACTTAGAGGATTTTTCACCAACACTCTCATTCAAACACTTATCATTTCTTCCTTGGCTTTCTTTATTATTTTAATTTTAATTTAATTTAATTTTTTAAATCATTTTACTGGGGACTTGTACAGCTCTTATCACAATCATACATCCATTGTGTCAAGCACATTTGTACATTTGTTGCCCTCATCATAGAATACCTCTTTTTTTTCAACCACATTTGTACATTTATTGCCCTCATCATTCTCAAAACATTTGCTTTCTACTTGAGCCCTTGGTATCAGCTCCTTATTTTTTTTCCCTTCCCTCCCCGCTCCCACCCCCTCTCATGAATCTTTGATAATTTATAAATTATTATTATTTTGTCATGTCTTACACTGTCCGACTTCTCCGGTCACCCACTTTTCTATTGTCCGTCCTCCAGGGTGGGAGTTATATGTAGATCCTTGTAATTGGTACCACCTTTCTACCCCACCTTCCCTCCACCTTCCTGGTATCACCACTGGCCTTTATTCAATCACATCCGTATGAGGTCATTGAACTTACCTGCCTTAGTCCTCAACGCAATATACTTTCTTTTCAATACTTTTAAAAGTCATGTGCAACAGATTTACCCGATGAAATACTTTCTTTGCTCTCTTGATTACTGTCTCCTTGATTATTGATTATGGATCCAAGCAAGACCAAACCTTTGACAACTTCAATTTTTCTGAATTATCATAATGCTACCTATTATTCTAGTTATGAAGATCCTGGTTTCCTTGACACTGAATTGACATCCATACTGAAGACCGCAGTCTTGATCTTCATCAGCAAGTTTTCAATTGTCCCTCACTTTCAGCAAGCAAGGTCTTTTAATTTACATCCTACCAGTGGACAAGACCATTGGTGTGGGGGGAAAAAATACACATTGAGTTTTCAGAAGGATGTTTTATTAATAATGTAATCTACAGTATAATAGGAACTTATTGTGTGATTTAAAAATTAGTAAAGCTTTAGATTTGGATTTGATTTATTCACAACATATGCTTGTTCCACGTGGAATAGTGAATGAATATTAGGGTACTTTTATTTTATATGGATATTATGCTATTCACAAATGAAATTTTATTCAACATCATTTATTTTTCTGAAATTGCATTTCTGGGGAATTTGTTGATGTTTTGGGGGAGTTATGATCAACAAGATGTGTCTAAACCCATGTTGTATAAATGTTGGACTCCATTCTACTATTATTGCCAAAACTATAATTAATATTGTGAAAATATATCTCCCTTATAAAAGTCATCACCCCAGCCTTTTCCAATAGAATTTTACTGGTTAGCCATTTAATACCAAATACAGATAGGTCACACTTAATTCAATAAGTGAAGTGAATGCTTTCTAAAAAATGAACACAACCGAATAATACCATTTTCATTGTTTTCTATTACCTTTTTTTGTTTCTGGCACAGACATACCAATTTTCCTATTTTAAAATGTTTTATTGTCAATTAGGTGGGTCCTTACATATCAGGTGATCATATTTACATTCAATAAGCCACTGATGTTACAATCAACTCTCTAAATATTTCATTGAATCTCCAACTTGATGTTTTGCCTTTGCTTCAATTGTCTAAATAAATCCCCCTTGTTCTCGGCTGTCATTTTATTTAATTATTTATGATATGACTCTGAACCTACTGCTCCACTGAAACTATTCTTGCTGATATTATATGCAGGTTCTGTAAAGGTAAATAAAATATAAACATTTAAATTGGCCTTTTGTTTTATTTGTCTACTCCTTCCTTCTCACTGCTCTGGGCACGTTGCTTTCAGACCTGCTCCTGATTTATCCTGTCCATGAAATGGCTAGAGCAGATGGTTTGGCTGAGTATCTGGGAAGTTTTTCTTCTGACACAGAAAACTTATATTAAAAAATTCTAACACCTCACTTAGGTTTGTGATCTTACCTGGCATAATAGCTATATAATTTTAATAACTACTTTAAGTCCCAAAGACAATGAGAAAGTCTGAGTCGCTGCTCAATATAAAGGTGATGAAGTTCATATCCAATACAGAGATAAGCCAGTGGGCTTTGATTCAGTCCCCTGGCAGGACCCTAATTGGAATTATCAAATTGGTCATAAGGGTCATACTCTCTGAGATGAGATGGTTATTTGCCTCATTGAGGGTTTGTAGAAAACTGCCAATAAGGCAGTTAATTATGGCAAAATTAGACAAATGATCCAAAATCAGAATGAAAATCCTGTTCAATTCCTATCATATTTGTTAGAGGGTTTTCCTAAATACACCAGGATGGACCCTGTGACTTCAGCAGGCACTGTTTTACTCCATTCACTTTCCATTTCACACTCATCTCCAGACATTAAGAGAAAACCTAAAGGATTAGAGCATGGCCCTCTGATTCCACGGCAATACCTTCTCAATGGAGCTTTCAAGGGTTTCTACAACAGAGAGATGCGAGCACAATTAAATGAGCTGCGAAGAAACAAGGCTAAATGCCAAATGCTATCAAGTGCCTTCCAGGGCAGGATGTGTATTCTACATTGTACGCATTCTTACACCCTTTCAGTAAGTCTGTCAGAGGCAAGCCTGATGCACGATCCAGAGTCAGAATAAAAAATGCCCAAAAGTACAAGCAGATCTGCTTGCTTCTGTATTTCTTATTGGGGGAGGAGAAGTCACAAAAATGGCAGTGTGAGTTTTGCCTTTTGATAACCATACAGCCAAGGAAACAAAGGGTGGTGGTGTTCGGTGTCTGGCCATCTTCACAATGACTAATTTCACTCAGCACCTTGTCCACCAGAGGCGTTTTCCAGATCCACGGTTTTATTTGGTGGAGTATTCTATTGTGTGTATGCACCCAAGATTATCCATTCGTCCCCCATTGGGCAATTAGGTCTTTTCCGTCTTCCTTTTATTGGGAATAGTGTTGTCGGGAACGTGAGTGTACATATATCTGTTCGTTCTATTGATATAAGTGGTGAAAGGCTTAGCTTGCTGGTAATCAAAATACTAGAAATGTAACACAGCTTAAGATTTAGTCTGCTGCGATTCAGTTTGTTACAAAGTGAAAGTATAACAGCCCTCTCCCTTTCAGTAAAAGTTCCTTTTAAACATAATCAGTAAGGATATGCTACCTCAGAATAATGCAAGCAAGTCCATTTCAGTAAGCAACTGAGCCTGAGACCGCAGGGGATGCTGGTCCGATAAGCCTGGAGAAATGCAGAATGTTTCTTTTTGCCTGCTAATTATATCCTGGGGTCACTGTGAAGCCTAATGTTTGTCATATAGTTTAAGGTATATAACTAGCTTGATTTCCATTGAATCTTTGAAGCAGTTTGAAGGCTTCAAACTGCCTAGTAGTTACAGAAATATATTTTGAGTTTCTAGAATCAGTCTGGTCTCTGTCTTTGTCTGTAACAGTGACAGAAAAAGCAGGGTATAGCCTCAATTAAACATGATTTATTGCAAGCTAGAAGATAGATCACAGGATCACACGAGGAATAATCTCAACTAACCTTATTAAGATACAATAAAGAAATCCCTCAGAACCCACTATTTCCTTTCAATTACATTCTCTTCAGTTCACAGACTCCACCAAATGATTCACTGTAAATATTAATGTCAGATTGGGCCTCCACTCAAATACTCCCTCAACACAAGAATACTTTCTTCTAGTAAATTGGCATTCTATGATGCTCACCTTCCCGACACAACCGCTGAAGACAAAGCAGGTGAATAAGCAAAAGTGGTGAAGAAAGCTGATGGTGCCCGGCTATCAAAAGATATAGCGTCTGGGGTCTTAAAGGCTTGAAGGTAATCAAGCGGCCATCAAGCTCAGAAGCAACAAAGCCCACATGGAACAACATATCAACCTGTGTGATCACGGGGTGTCGAACGGATCACTGAAGACAAATGGGTGCATAAGCAAATGTGGTGAAGAAAGCTGATGGTGCCCGGCTATCAAAAAGTATAGCGTCTGGGGTCTTAAAGGCTTGAAGGTAATCAAGCGGCCATCAAGCTCAGAAGCAACAAAGCCCACATGGAAGAAGCACACCAGCCTATGCAACCACGAGGTGTCGAAGGGATCAGGTGTAAGGCATCATCAGAACAAAAAATCTTACCATAGTGAATGATAGGGGGGAGTGCGCAGTGGAGATCCAAAGCCCATTAGTAGGCCACTGGAGATCCCCTTGCAGAGGGGTCTCGGGGAAGAGATGAGCCAGTCAGGGTGCGATGTAACAATGATGAGAAATACAACTTTCCTCTAGTTCCTAAAGGTTTCCTCCCCGCTCCCACTACCATGACTCGAATTCTATTTTGCAAGACTGGCTAGACCAGAGGAGGTACACTGGTACAGATAGGAACTGAAAATCCAGGGAATCCAGGACGGATGAGCCCTATAGGACCAGTGGTGTGAGTGGCAAAACAGGGAGGGTAAAGGGAGAATGGGTAGGAAAGAGGGAACCGATTACATGGAACTGTGTGTGACCTCCTCCCTGGGGGACAGACAACTGAAAAGTGGATGAAGGGAGCAGTCGGACAGAGCAAGATATGACAAAATACCCATTTATAAACTATCAAGGGCTCATGCAGGAGGGGGGAGTGGGGTGGGAGGGGAAAAATGAGAACCTAATGTCGGGGATTTAAATGGAGAGAAAATGTTTTAGAAACGATGTACAAATGCGCTTTACACAATTGATGTGTGTATGGATTGGGATAACAGTTGTATGAGTCCCTAATAAAATGTTAAAAAAGAGAAGAATATATATATTAATGTCAGTCTTGAACATTCAGGGAAAATATTAGATGTGGTAGGAGCAGAATTATTCTACTGCAATTATATTGAGTATTATTCTACAAGAGAACCATCTGACCTAGACAATGAAAACAAGTTCTGGTATCCTTTTTTTTCCCATCTTTTAAATATTTTATATTTACATGAATTTAGGGACACATAATCTAATAAGATGATATAACCTGAGATCCTCTTTTATTTCAGCATGTGGAGCATAATGCTACTACTGTATACATATCAAATGATTTGATTTTTTTCACATATTAAACAATTTGATCATTCAATAATATTAAAAAGAGTTATACAGTCATCACCACAATAAACTTGAGAATTTTTTCTTCTCCTGCTCATTGTTGTTAGCTCTCTGATTCCCCCCTGCCTCCCCAGCCTTGCCCTTAGGTAATTATAAATCAGGTTACTGTATATATGGATTTTTATATCCTGGATTTCATATACAGACAATTATACAAAACACAAGTGGGAAGCAAACAAACAAACAGAAAAGCAACCACAAGAAAACAAAGCAGCAAAAATTCAATTGAAAAGAAGGCAGAAAATATGTGAACTTAGTTGAAGCTTCAGAAGACTGGTTGTTTTAGACAAGACTAAGACCCCAGATGCTATTTTTTCTGATAGCTGGACACATCTAACTTCTTCACTTGGTTATAAGCCGTATTTCCAGTGATACCATCATTAGGGTGATTATTGAGTAGGACCATATTATAACAACTAATTTTCTTAGACTATGAAAAAATTAAATGCAAGGTTAAAGCCCATGCATATATCTCTGGTTCATTTTAGAGACATAATTATAAGTTTCTGACAAAGAACACTGTAAATCATCCCTATGGGACATAAGATAATTCTTCTGATGTTTCAATTAATCTAGAATATAAAACACTGTTGGGAAAATAAAAATATACATGTAAAGACCAGCTTTTCGACTGCAATATATGTAGGTTGACTTGTACAGACTAAATGCTTAAGTGACTGGACAATATTTAAATGATCAATGAGGGTTGGTAAGGAAAATCTTTCAATAACACTCATCCACAAAGGCAGGACCATGTCTATCAGGCTAATACATGCCATCAGAAAACAAGGATAGCATGAAAAGAGTAAATATTGCCCCTTATCAATCCCTACCAGGCCTCTTACACCCTCCTCGCCACTGATTTTTGGGTCCCTTGTTGTTCCCTTGTCCCTGGGTTGGTCAACACCACTTCCTTTCCCCTCCTCCCCCTCTCCCATGTCGCCTCAGGAACCATCGGTCCCATTGTTTTCTTCTCCACATTGTTTATCCAGTCTATCTTATCTAGATAGACCTGCAGAAATAATAATATGCACCAAAAAACAAGATAGAGCAACATAAAGCGACAAAAGAAAACAATGACAACAAAATCAACGGCAAAAAAAAAAGCCTGTAAATAGTTCAAGGTCTGTTTGTTGACCTTTAGGAGTGTTTTCTGGTCGAGTCTGATGGGGTGCTATGTACTGGCCCCAAAGTCTATTTTTGGTATTCCCTCGGGACTTCCTTGCTCTGCTCCCCTTGCTGTTCTGTTGCATACCCTTAGTGTTTTGCCTCGGTTTGGTGGAGTCAGATCGGGCGCAATTCCCACACTGTGTTTCCAGTGTTGTCCCCTGTAGGGCTATGGGTCGGTGAGGGATGTCATGTGTATTTATATATTTATATATATGCAAAAAACCTATGTAGAAGTACATGTATATATGTATATGTGTGTATGTGTGGTTTTGTAAAATCTCCTGCAAAGCTATGAATTCATAGTATAGAACAGGGGTGTCAAACTGGTGTCCTGGGGGCTGCATAGTAACTTTTTGTGGCCCACGATGCTCTGAAATAAAATGAAAATTTAAAAATTGTTATAAAGAAAATAGTGCTTAGGAGAGATCGAGGCAATATTGTATACACAATATTCCCTCATTACATTTTATTTCAGAGCCTCGTGGGCCACAAAAAATTACCTCGGGGGCCTCATACGGCCCATGGACCACCAGTTTGACACCCTGGTATAGAATATGGCAGACCAACGAGTGAGAAAAAGTCATCTTGTTGAAATAAGATTTTTCCAGTAACTATAACATGAATATCCTTGGTGGTTTCATGATGGGCTGCTGCTCTTCTGGAGAAAGATGGGACTTTCTATTCTTGGAGAGTTTCTATCAGAGATGCACAAGGTAGAAATTCTACCTTGTCCTTTAGTACCGCTCTGAGCTGGAATCTACTCTATGACAGTGGATTTGGTTTGGTTTGGGTAGGATGAGGGTACAAACACCTGGTGCCACAGTGGGTTATGTGTATGGCTGTTCTCTGCACAATCAGCAACCCAAACCCACCGGCCTCTCCCTTAGAGAAAGACGAGGCTATCTACTGCTGTCAAGAGTCACAGCCCCAGAGAGCCAGTGTGTCAGTTCTACCCTGTCCTCTGTCCCAGGGTTACCATGGGTCCGAATGGACTCAGTGGTATTAATTTGGGGTTTTCTTTTGGTAGGATAAGGGTACCTGCTCAAATGCTTTTGTCTGGATAAACTTTTAGAGTATATATACTGCCATAAAATCAAACAAAGATATCTTGGAAGAAGTACAACCAGAATGTTCCTTTGACATGAACATAGCAGTATTACTCTCATGTGCTTTGAATATGTTACAGGAATAAATCAGTCTCTGCAAGGGACAAATTGGTTAGTAAAGAGTAGGGTCAGTGAAAATGAGAAAAACACTCAAGGATATGAATTGGCACAACATTTGCCAAACTGTAATAAAAATAATGATTGTGAGGCTAGCACAGGGCTATGCCATGTTTTGTTCTGTTGTACACAGGGTTACTATGAGTTGGAACCAATTTGACTGCACTTAACCATATATATACATACACATGAACATGTGTTTAAGTATGTGTGAGTACATTAATACGTATATGTATGTTTGTGTGTAAAGTGATAGCTTGGTTGTTGAATACCTCCAAGCTAGAACTTTCCACAACTTGAACAGCAAAGTTTGGAAAAAACCTATTTAGTTTTTAAAACTTTGCTTCATAGTTGTATCAAAAACCCAATTAGGAGAAACCTGTATAGTCCAAGAGAGAGTCATACATCACCTCTCATCATGCCCCAGATGCAAACCTGTGGCACAGCTCTTGCTTAGACAACATATGGTGCACATGTGTTGGGGTGTAAAAATGTTTGTCAGTGTGGGGTTTTGGCTTTATGTGTGTAAAGTATCTTAATTGTGTTCACTGTATTGTGTTTTGATTTGTAATGTACTGTATTTATTGTGTTTATATGTTTCAGGGAGTATTTCCACAACCTAAGGCTGTTACTTTTTTTTCAAAGTACTGAAAAAGGAATCTCTAAGTGTAATTTTTGAAGCCTCAGAACCAGACATTTGGTGTTCCATTACTTCTTATGGGAAAAATACGCGCAGTTCTCAATTTTTGGGTGTTTAATGAATTGAGTTCTATACCGAGGTATCACTGTACATTTGAATTTGCACATAATTATAAGATGAAATTACTTTCTGAAGGTTTAATTAAAATTTGACTCCTAAACATTTTTTGTCCTGATAGTTTAGAGAGTAAATTTGAAGAATTTTTTTTACAAGTTCCCGATAAATTTGGAGAATCTGTCTTATAAGCTATTATCTTGTGAATGCATAATGAGTCTTACATTATGGTCATGGAATCACAATTAGAGGCTATGGCACAGGAGAGCTTATAACTGGCACCAAGAAAAACCCCTGAAATTAGGTTTAGAGATAAGGCTTCCTCAGTGAAGTCTCAGATTATCTAGCCAATTTTTCTTTTCTTCTCTTGCTTCTTTTCGCATTTCAACATGGCCTGCATTTCTATAGCTTGGTAAGCTTAATTTAAGAAACTTTCAACTCAATGTTATTGAAGCACATTATCTAACTGTATTCATTTATTTCATTTGTTATTGAGACTATAATGATTAAATGTAAATAAATTACATTTCACTCTTATCATGGAATAAATAAAGCGTGCTCCTTTTCAGTAGTAGGCGGCATTTCATGGGACATTCCATGGAGTTGTTTTGATGCCTCTCTGGAGATGCAGGTCCATAAGTTAGAACAAACAGATCCTTTCAAATTCTTCAAAGATGGTTTTACATCCTTGTTTTATCACCTAGAAGTTAATTTCTTTTTGCACAATTATGAGCATAAAAATAAATTCCAGGGTGGTTTTCATGTTTGTTTGTATGTAAGATTTGAATACAACTTTGGTTTGCTTTCCCACTGTTTATCCAGAATTACATCCCAAACAAAAGCATCACAGAGGATAGTTCATACTAACCATCCTTTCTTCTCTCTTCTGTTCACTGATTAATTGAAGATGTTACATTTGTATTTTTTAAAATCTTCACATAGTAAGTATTTATGTGCATGTCTGAATTATTAAGATGCCATTGTAAAGGAGAAATTAATAAAGGAATTTTGACCAAAGCTGAATGATTCTATTTAACTCAATTCTTAACTAACCATGTTTTCCCATCAAATTGCCTCCCTGGAACCCACACTTGTTCTCTTATAAGCACCTGTTTTCTGGTTATACTAATTGGCAGAAACCAGAAATAACCAAGGGATTGTTTTCTCTGTAACCAATCCAGGATGTGCAAAGAGGTTTCTAAAAACATGCATTGTTGTGAATTGGTCTTAAGAAATATGTCTTCAAGATAAAGTTATAGAAACTAATATTAAAGAAAAAATCTTGAACAGTAGATTTTTAATCTAAAGTTTATTAGGTCATAAATAAGTTTCCCCTTGAACAAGCAAATTTTAAAAAAGACCCTAGGAGTTTATTCTCATTACCATCTCTACTCCAAAAACAGCACGGAAATGTAGGAAAATATACTTTCTTTCTGTGATGTTATATCTCTAGGTTTTTTTTCCTCTTTTTTTTCCCCCTTAACCTAAATATCTCCAATTATTTTTTAGGGTAATAGGATTCTTTTGACTAAGTCTTTAAAGGCTTGTTTGACTTGCTTGTTCCTCAGAGTATAAATAAATGGGTTCAACATGGGAGAAATGGAAGTAATTAGTATTGTGACCCCCTTATTCGTGGTCATCTCATCTTTCGCTGAAGGTTTGATATAGACAAAGATGCAGCTGCCATAGGTGATGGAAACCACAATGACGTGGGAACAGCAGGTGGAAAAGGCCTTTTTCTTTTGTTGAGCAGAAGGGAATCTTAGAATTGTTCTCAAGATATATGTGTAGGACAAGACCACACACACCAGAGTCATGATAAAGACCAAAACAGAGCAGACTAGGACCATTTCTTCTATGTTCCATGGATCTGTGCATGCGATCTTCAGGATAGGCTTGGCATCACACAGAAAATGGTCAATGACATTAGAATCACAGAATTCCAAATCCAACATCATGAAAATTGCTGGGAATATCATAAAAAAAGAAATCATCCAGCAACCGAGGATAAATCTCTTGCAGACGCTGTGGCTCATGATGGTCATGTAGTGCAAAGGTTTGCAGATGGCCACATATCGATCATAGGACATGGTGGCAAGAAGGAAAAATTCTGTTACTCCAAACACGTCTGCAAAAAACAATTGTCTTAAGCAAGCATTATATGTAATGGTCCTGTCACCCGTTGACATACTGTATAGGAATCTTGGGATGGAGGATGAGGTGAACAAGATTTCTAAGAAGGAAAAATTTTGGAGAAACAGGTACATGGCTGTTTTGAGATGGGAATCCATTAATGTGAGGAAGACAATGGTTATATTTCCAGTCATACTCAATAAGTAGGCGAGAAGTAGAAATATAAACATCAGTATCTGTAGTTGTGGATCTTCTGTGAGTCCCAGGAGGATGAATGTGGTTAGTGCTGACTGGTTTCTCATCCCTGGCTCCTGACTTCTGCTCAAACTGAGAGGCAGACATAAGATTCAAGCAGAGGGTAGGAATAGTTTTTCTTATGGATTGTGGTATAAATTTTACATGTATTTCCTTGAGT
>NW_022103898.1:78536106-78537330 GCF_000313985.2 Echinops telfairi | reverse complement strand
AGGCTAGCAAGAGTTTCACTGGAAAACCAAATGCCTTCTAATGTCCAGACCAGGTTTGGCCCTTCAGACTTCATTTCAATCCAAAATTGAAAGAACATTTTAAAAGATCATGGTTTAAATCCCTAGAGAATAGGAAACCTGCTGTTTCAAAATAGTATATATTGAAGAGGGCAGAATTCTTTGAGAAAGGGGTAGAGAGATGGAAGGAAAATAAAAAAAAAAACATTTTCAAATGGAGGGTATGCCAATAAATAGTATTTTTACATTTTGATATGTTTGTTTTATAAAAACTCTCTGAGTACTTTTTTTATTACCTTAACACTTCTTTCTTGAGAGATAAAAAGAAGCCTTTCCCCCACCATCTATTCATTTTTCTAGTGAATCTCCAGAATTTGCATTGTCCATTAGGGAGAGAAGGCAGACAAAACTTATGACTTAAGGAAAAGCCACCACTATTCCAAGGCTATTAAAATCACCCTAGAAAAATGGATTGATTGAATGACTAGTGAATGAATAAATAATTCAATAGTTTATTTAAATGGTCAAGAGACTTGATATGATGTGTAGAAAATGATTACATTCACAGTCGCTTACATTGTTCCTTAATCAAGAGTCCCTTAGTATTGGTGTCTAAGTGACAACCAAACTTTAGCCATGTTCTTGCTTCTAAATATATTTTAACAAGTTACTTGCAATTGTCTATGATTTGTTGAGATCTGTTTGTGTTTAGAGAACTGAATATTTTTAAAGTGCAGGCATCCAAATTAATCATCAGACAATATTCATTAAGACTGATTCTAGAAAGTCTTCCTTTAGCTTTAGGTGATCTACTTTTGCTAATGTATCAATCCCATCTTGTAAATGCTTTCCATTAATTCAAAGCAAACACTATCGTTTATTGTTTTTATTTTTAACTACAGTGTAATGGACTGCTAACATTTCAACATTTCAGTAAACATGAACTAAGCTTCTTCCTAGAGAAAATCATCATATAAGGCTTTTAATGAAAAAAGAATGGAAATCACATACATGTACTTACTTTTTGAGAAATCCATAATGATTACTTGTCTTCAATGGTCCAAGAGTTAAAAAGATGAAACAGATTTCATCTGTAGAGGGTTGTACATGGACTTCTGGCCACTCTTACCCATGGATCCATGCTCAGCTCTTAAGCATCCTGTGATAATAATGATCAATTTGATATTTTCATTCCCAATATGTGGT
>NW_022103898.1:78518445-78529482 GCF_000313985.2 Echinops telfairi | reverse complement strand
CTTTTAAATCTAGGGACAAGGCTCTTAGAAAGAAATTTGATTTCTTTAAATAGAGGGGTGGGAGAAAGCATAAATAGTATTAAAATATATTTAGTTTTACTTAATCAGGTATTTATTTTAAGTCTTGTTTTTGGGGTTTGGCAAGATGCATATTATATACTCATTAAGTAATATGAGATATATTACTTAATGAATACATAACCACTCTTCCACCAGGACTCCTTACCACTAAAGCTCGTGATGCAGAAATTGAAGAAATATACCAGTGTCTTCAGGTGATATTGATCAAGTGTGCAATAAAGATTTATTGAGAATTATTGGCCATTAGAATCTAAAAGTTGGAAGCTAACAGGAAGGAAAAGAGTAGTTAGAAAACCTGGTCATGGTGATAGAAGCAAACTGGAAATAGATGATAGAATTTTTCAAGACGAAGGATGTCTTCATTGCAAAGACCTATTTTCAACAACACATATGATGACTATACATGTGGAGTTCGTCAGATGCCATACACAGAAATAAAATTGACTACCTCTGTAGAAAAAAGATGATGATGAAGCTCAATATCAGCAGCTAAAATTAGGCCAGGGTCTTACTGTGGAAAAGGCCATCAAGCTGATGAGGCACTGGAAGCGTTCACTTGTTTATGCCAAGAAATTTGGATAACAATTACTTGGCCAACTGACAGAAAGAGATTCTTATTTGTACCTATTCTCTGAAAAGGTGATCTAAAAGAATGTTCAAATTCTAGAACAATATCATTAATATCACATGCAAGTAAAAATTTTCCAAAGATTATCCAATGATTGCAGCAGTACATTGACAGGGAATTGCCAAAAGTTCATGGCAGATTCAGAAAGGGAGTGGAAAAAGAGGTATCATCGCTGACATCGGATGGGTCTTGGCTCAAAGCAGAGAATACAAGAAAAGTGCTTACTTGTTTTTATTGGCAATGCAAAGGCACTCAACAGTATGGAACACAACTATGGATAGCTTTGAGAAGAATGGGAATTGTAGCATATTTCATTGTACTCATGTGGAACAATGAGCACATGGTTCAAGAGGTAGTATGAGAACAGAACAAGAGAATACTGCATGGTTTAAAATCAAGAAAGGTGTGAGTCAGCATTGTATTCTCTCACCAAACATTCAGTCCGTATGCTGAGCAGAGAAGCTAGATGATATGAAGAAGGATGTGAAACTAAAATTGGAGGAGGACTTACAACTTGGGAAATGCAATGACACAACTTTCCTTACTGAAAGTAAAGAGAACTTGAAGCTTTGCTAATGAACATACAGGAATGCAGTCTTTGGTATGGATTAAACTCAATGTAAAGGAAATAAAAACTCTCACAACTGGACCAATAGGCAACAGCATACTAAGTGTGGAGAAGATTAAAGTTGTCAAGGATTTCATTCTACTTGGATCCACAATCAATGTTCAGGGAATCAAGAAATCAAACAATGCATTGCTTGGGTAAATCTGTTTCACCAAACTTCTTTCAAGTGTTGAAAAGCAAAGATATTGCTTTTAGAACTGAGATGCACCTGACCCAATCCATGATCTTTTCAATTGATATATTTGCATGTGAAAGGTGAACATCGAATAAGGAAGATTGATGAATTATTGTTGCATTTTAATTATGGTGCTGGTGTAGAATATTGAAAGTGCCATGGATTGCCAAAAGGACAAACATCTATTTTTAAAAGAAGTGCAGCCAGAATGGTTCTTAGAAGCAAAGATGGTGAAGCTTTGTCTCATGCACTTTGGACATGTTATCAGGAGAGACCAGTCCCTGAAAAAGGTAAAGTAGAGGGGAAGCAAAAAAAAACAAAGGAAACTAAGATCCTGGGCAAGATGGATTGACAGTATGGCTGCAACCATGGAAAATGTTCCAATGACATGTATGTTGGATAAATGATATATGTTTTGAAACTGATTGTGGTAGCAATTGTAAAATACTGCTTGATATGATTGAACTATGGACTGTTAAAATATCTGTAAGAGCTCTCCATAAAATGATTTTTTTTTTAAATAATCATTTGCTCTTTGTGCCATGGATATGCGTATGGTATCTTCAATATAGGATTGGTATTATAGATAAAGTGATCAATTGCATTAGAATCACAGAGTTCCTGTTACAATACCAGGATAAGAATTGGCAATACAATCAGCAAAGCAATCATCAAATACCTAACACCTTTTGCAGACTCTGTGATTCACGATGATCCTGTAATGCAGGGTTTTATAAGTAGTCACATGTTGCTCGCAAGACATGCTGGCCAGGAGGAAAAATTCTGTTCTTATAAATATGTCTATGGAAAACAATGGGTGGTGCATTTGCTTGGTATGATTCTTCCATCGGTTGTCTTTTAACGTTAACCAGCCATTGAGTGGGAGCATGCACATAAAATGTAGAGGAATTCTGTGTTTGGTAAATTTTTCCATGCGTCTCAGTGCGAGAGAGCCATTTCAGATGCAAGAGGAGGAATTTCCATGACTATCAAGAAAGAAGAGCAGCCAGTGAGTGTGTGCAAGATAGCTGAGCACTGCAGAACTATGTGAGGAGGGCAGCAGTCTTCCGGGCCCACTGAACAAGGCCGAGGTCAAGGGACCACTGGCAGAGAGGCTGAAGACCAGAGCGAAGCACTGCTGTGAACCAAAGACTGTGTCTTTATCATTTTTGATCCTGACATGTGAGAACCTGTTAACTTCCCAATGAGCCCTAACAGTTAAGAAGAAAAAGAAAACACTTCATTGTCAGAACATTATAGGTCTCTGTCCTGTCACCTACTGATATACTGCATAAGAATTTTGGAATGCAGTCAAAGGTAAGCAAGATAACTAAGAAGGAGATATTTTGGATAAAAACAATCCATAGCAATTTTAAGGTGGAATATATTAATATGAGGAAGATGACAGATCCCTGGCCACATTCAACAAGTAGGTGATAAATGGAAATATATAAACCAGAATCTACAATTGTTGGTCCTCTGATAATCTTAAAAGGATGAATGTGATTAGTGACTTCTGATTTCTAATCTGTGGCATAAGCCTCAATCTTTATATAAACCTTAGAAATTTAAGATTTGAGAAGAGGGTGGAGATAAGTGTTCTTTGTATATTTTGGTTAGAATAGCTAGGCAATATATTTCACATATCTTTATTTGAGTGGAGAATGAAGATTTACAAAACATTCATGTTCTCGAACCTTTTGTATATCATTCAATTGGCATGAAATTTGGGTTACAAACATTTTTTACCATATTCTGTGGTAAGATACATATTTTACATTGTGACCCATATACTCTTATGTATCTCAAACAAAACATTATAAAAATTAATATTCCTTAGAATCATAAATGACTCAATGGCAGTGAGTTGATTCGAGAATGAACTGACATCTGACCATTTGCATTTGCATATGTCATTAAAATGAATATTAATATCATCAGATGAATTTATATTTCACTTGTTGATAAGACCAGTGGTTTGTGGGGGGGAGGACACATTGAGTTTTCTTTTGGATGTTTTATTAATAATGTAAGACACAGGAACTTATTCTGTATGATATAATAAAGTATTTGGTAAAGTCCGATTTATACTTTAAATTGGATTTATTCACAGCATATGCTTGTTCCACCTGGAATAAAGAGATTTTGAATATTAGGGCAGTTTTTATTTATACGAATATTTCACTACTCACAAACTGAAATTTTGTTTATAGGGATAATTATGACCAATACGATATTTCTAAACCCATGCTATAGAAATGTTGGACTCTTTTCTACAATTGGAGCTCTGGGGGCATTGTAGTTATATACGGGACTGTGATCCACAAGATCAGCGACTTGAAACCAGCGTCCAGCTCCATGGGAGAAAGACAGGGCTTTCCACTCCCATAAAGAGTTACAGGCTCAGAAACTGACAGGGACAGTTCTACGCTGTCCTAGAGGGTCGCTGTGAGTCTGCATCTACTCGAAGGCAATGAAGTGTTTTGTTTTTTATAATTGTTGTTCTGCACTTATTATCAAACCTATAATTAACAATGTAAATAGTATAATTCCCTTATAAAATATCATGCTTTCAGTTTTTTTCCAACAGATTTTTCACTGATTATCCATTAGGCTCAGAACATAGTATATGAACTGGTATATAGCTGATTCACTAATAAAAGAGGTGAGTGCTTTGTAGAATGGGAGCACAACTGAAGAAGACCATTTTCATTGTTTTGTAATTTCACACTGTTTTGTTTCTGACTCAGACGCATTCATTTTCATGGGTTTTTTAAATTGTGAATTAGGTGGAGCTGACATATCAGATTATTTTTTGCATTCAACAAGTCACTGATGTTACAATTAACTCATTGAATTGTGTCTCCAGCTCCACTTTCTGTCTC
Source organism: Echinops telfairi (assembly GCF_000313985.2). NCBI lineage: Eukaryota > Metazoa > Chordata > Mammalia > Afrosoricida > Tenrecidae > Echinops > Echinops telfairi. The sequence continues at coordinate 78,525,085 of NW_022103898.1, read as the reverse complement.
TGCTTTAACAATCGGCAGAGACAGAAATGCCCTCGTTCTTTTTGTTGCTGTTGTTAAGTGGCCTCATTTAAGCAATTTATGACTGTGCAAATCAAAATACCACTAGATAATATTAGACACGGCTATTTTATAAAAATTATGTGACATACTGATTTTCAATAATAAATATTACATTTCATATTCATATAAGCATAGATAACTGAAACTCTGCAAACTTTAGCAGCAAATAGTTTATTAAAAATTAAGTGCTTTATTGAAATATAATTCCAATATAATACAGTTCATAGTTTGAACAAAATGTGCCTAGTTCTTGACTGTCATCTTACTCAACTATCCGTGACATGGCTTTTGAACATACATTCCCACTAAAACTGCTCTTGCTGAGGCTATTGGTAAATACTGTAAGGTTAAATGAAATGTAACCATTTTAATTGACATTTTGTTTTGTTGAGTCCTGTTTTCCACTTCTTTCTTGTTATGATCTAGACATGTTGCTTGAATGATATTCACACTCTGGTGGTATTTATTTATTTATTTTGCATGTGTTTGTGCAGCAATCATGATGTTTGGCTCTTAAATCACACTTTTACCCTACTACCTACTTAGCATATGCAGATGAATAGCATTTTTGTGAAAATCTATTATTTGACTTCTCCCTATGACTTTCAGAAGTAGCTCGCCATTTATGTTTGCCTTGTACACATGGGAAAGTTGGACAAAGAGTAAAGAAGACTGCCAAAGAATTGATGCATTTGAATCATGGTGTTGGCTAGTCCTAGTGAAAGTACTGGGGACTACCAAAACATAAGCAAATCTCTTTTGTAAGAGAAAAATAGAAAAATAAAGGTAAAATCAGCAAAGAAAATAGCTTCTGCTAGATATAGTAAAGTCTAGTATTGTGGAGTGTACCGACTATTACTTTATTTCTGCAAATACCCATGTATATCACATCCAATATTTAGCAATAAATCTCAAAATATACATTCATATTGAGATATGTATAGAAAATACTGTGGATTGACAGAAGAACAAACAAATCTGTCTTGGAAGAAGAACACTAGAAAGCTCATTATAGCGAAGATAATAAGACTTTGTCACATGTACTTCAATAATATTCATTGACAGTGGCAGAATGTGGCCTACCAGATTAACACATATCTTAATAAAGAAGAGTAGCCATCTCTAGGCCCAGGTCACCATTCATTGGGCACTTTCAAAGCAAGAGATCTGAGCCATACATTAGACAACTGCCAGTTTTATATCCTTGGTATAGTAGCCATTTGCTTCTTCTCACATTGCAAAAATTTGGTTTTAAGTCTAAGGGCTATAGGTGAGTTTGAGGTAAAGCCCCATTCACTTAGTGGGTTTCTACATCAAATCTTCTGGTGTGGCCTACGAAGGATGTTGGGTGCCTCAACCACCAGGGTCTAAAATCCAAGAGGCCAATGGCACATGCTCTGGGTTACCAAGGGCTGGATAAAAAACTAGGTCAAAAGTGTCTAATTAGAAGCATAAGCTCCCCTTGGGTTCTATATTATTATGGTTAAGTCTTTTTCCCATGGGAGGTTGATCCTTCCATTTTGCTACCAAGAATCGTACTTGCCTTCTCTGAGCCATGCAAGTTCCCATCACCCCCTTTGACTTGAATTTCCAGTAAGGTTCTCTTATCCCTCCAGTAGGAGTTGATTTGGGGTGACCATAACACCATTTTGTATGGTGGCAACTAAATAGTCGTTGCCCTCTCCCCGAATCTTGAAAAGCTTGCCCCAGCTAAAGTAAGGCCTCCATTGTCAAAGTGGTTTTCAAGATGTACATATCAGGGGGTGATGTGTGCTTCATGGGAGCTGGGCAGGCTCTCTCCTGAGTTGCTTGGCAGACCGGGCTAGCAGATTGCATGACCTGGGAGCAGGAGCCTCCCTGCATCTTGCTGCTTATCCTTATAGAAGTGAACTCATACAATACTTGTCTTTGTGTGATTGACTAACTTCATTCAGCATAATGGTCATGAGGTGTTTTTTGGTTTCATTTCTGTTTTTTAGAGACGGGTAGTATTCCATTGTAGAGTTTTTTTTATCCTGTCTTGTATGGGAATTTTGCGTGTTTCCAGCTTCTTGCTATCGTGAACCGTGTTACAGTGAACATCAGAAAGTATACACCAGTTCATGTTCCGGTTCTTATTTCTTTGGGGTATATGCCCAGTAGAGGGATCGCTGGGTCACATAGTACTTTTATTGCTGGTTGTTTTAGGTATTGCCATATCATTTTCCACAATGTTTGTACATGTTCACAAGCTTATCAGCAGTGAACAAGAGTTTCAATCTCTATACACCTTTTCCAGTAGTCGTTCTCTGAGTTTTTTAATTATTAAATGGGCTAAGTTTGTGGATGTAAGATGATCCCAACATTGTTTTAATTTGCATTTCTGGATGGCTATTGAATGTCAGCATTTGTTAGCCATTTGAGTGTCATCTTTGTGACTTGTCTATTCAGGATTTTTGTCCACCTTTTAATGGATTAATTTTTTTTCTAATTGAGGTGTTTCAGAATTCCGTATGTTTTACTAATTTACTGTTTTATTAACAGTCCTCTGTCTGTTATGCCATTGCTAAAGATATTTTCCCAATGTGTGGGCTCATTAATTAATTTTTGACTCATTGAGACCCCATGTGAAAGAGTGGAATTGCTCTATACTTTCTTTCTTTTTCATCATTACAAAATAATGTATTTATTTTTTAAATTTTTGTTGAAAATCGACACCGTAAAGCATATGGCTTAATAATTTCTGCATGTACAATGCAGTGACATTAGCTATGCTTTTTCCAACTTGCAAAGTCATTGTCATCCTTCTTTCCTAATTGTTCCTCCCCTATTAATATAAACTCATGCGCCTACACTTCTTTTTAAAAAACAGTTTTATTGACATGTGATTTACATATTATACAATTCAGCAGTTCATATTAAAAAGATACGTGTATTCATCATTGAAAAACATCTAGTGTTTTCTTAGCTGTAGACTTTATGGAAAGGAGCCCTGGGAATACAGTGATTAAGTTCTTGGCAGCAAATCAAAAAGTCAGCAATTGAATCCACCAACGTCTCCTTCGGCCCCAAATGGGGCAGGTCACTTCTGTAGAGGTTACAGTTTAAGAAACTCTCAGATACTCTCTCATAGAATTGTTATGACTCTGAGTCAATTCATGATTAGTAGGTTTGGTTTCAATTGGCTTAATATTACAGAAGCCGATCACCAAATTTTTCTCTGTATAGGTACTAATTGGGTTTTAACTAACAACTGTCCATTAACCACACAGAACCCAACCATTTGTACCCTAAGGCACAAGAGCTCTCAACTCAAATTCCAAGATGAACTCATTGTAGTGGAGTATATTGTGAACCTCTGTTTATGCACTGGGCTGTAACCACATTGTCAGTGGTTTGACCTCACCAGTTGTTTCCTTGGTGAAAGTTGTGATAGTCTTCTTCTCTCAAGATTACAGCTTGGGAAATGTACGGGCTGGTGCCCTCCAGGGTCAATATTATGAATCAGACATTAATACCAGCACCCATCCCACAGTCAATTTCAACTCATAGTGACCCTATAGGACAGAATAGAAAGGCCTCCTTTTAGTTTCTGAGGCTATACATTTTCACAGGAGGAGAAAACCTCATGTTTCTCCTAGGAACTGTCTGGTGGGCTCAAACAATTGACGTTGTGGTTAGCAGCCAAATGCATAAACCATTACGTCAATAGGGCTCCTAGAACCAAAGATTAAGGGCTCTTAAATTCTAGATTTGGACAAAGAGTTACTTTGTTGCTTTCTCAGCCAATATCAATGAACTACACTAATATCTTCACAGATATTTTTCAGTTCTTAAGTCTACAAACAGACTGAAAAGGTCCCCAAAAAAGACCACTATAAATTTGCCTACTCTGAGAATTTCATTTAAATGGGCCTGCACAATAGGTAGGAGCTCTGGTGGGCATAGCAGGTTACTGGGCTGTTAACACTGGGCTGTTAACCCAATTAGCAGTTCACCACCACCATAACCTCCATGGGAGAAATAGACTATCTACTCCCATAGAGGAAGTTCTACCCTGTCCTGCAGTGTTGCTGTGACTGGCTTCTTTCCTTTGGGAAAAAAATATTTCAAGACTCATTTATGTTATAAAACATACAAATAACTTATTTTTATTGTCAAATAATATTCTTGTGTATGTGTATGTATATATAAACCACATTTTTATTCATTCTTCAGTCAGTAGACATTTGATTGTTTGATTATTGTGAATAATGCTGCTGCTATGAAAATCCATATACAAGTTTTTTGCATTGAAATAGGATTACATTTATGTTGGAAGTGGGAGTGGGGAAGTGAGTTACATGGTAACTTTATGTTTAATGTTTTAGGAACTCTCACACGGTTTCCTGAGTGAATTACATTAGATATAATACCCACCATAAGTGAAATTATTCCTCCATATCCTTCCAACATTGACTATTATATTTTAATTACAATCATCTAGTGAATGTGGCTTCAATTTGAATTTCCTTATTAACAATGAAGTTGAGCATCATTTCATGGGGTTCTAAGTATTTTGGCAAAAGTGTCAATATATGTTTCTCTTTTCAATTGGTTTATTTATTTTTTTATTGTTGAATTGCAAAAGTTCTTTAGATGTTGTACATACAGGTCCTTCATCAAGTATATGATTTAAAGTTTCATATTTTGTTTAACCATCTGCTTTTTAAGAAAACGTTTTATTCTGTTTTTGATAAAGGTTTACAGAGCAGGTCATGGGTTTACATCTCTGGATTTTTACTCATGTTGTTTCATTTCAATCATTGCAATCCCTTAATGTATATTGCATATCCCACATCCTCCCTGTTTTCTATTTCCCTTACTTCTTTCTTAACCATTTTTAAAGTTATCCTTGAGTAAATGCTACCCTTGGTACCTTAACTAGTTGATTACTCTAAAGTGTATGGTCTTCAACTATTCCCTATAGTAACTGCTATTTTTTGCTTGAAAATTGATTCATATGGGTGAGTTCAGTTCCACACCTGAAGGGTGACTAAGTGTCATAGTCTTTAGTATTGATCAGGTAGGTAATTCTGGTTTCTTTTTCATAATTTTAAGTTTTGTTGCATATGTTCCCACCCTCAGGACTTTCTCATGCATTCGTACTTGTAGTCAGCCACCACCTAGTTCTACAGGTTTTAGAAGTTCCAGAGAATGATGCTTACATGGTCCATTAGTCCTTTGGACCAATTGTTTCCATATGTTTTCTAATTTTTATTAATTTTCTTCTCTTCAGATGGGGGACAATCCTGAACTGTACTTTCATTATCTAAAGGTTTTTAAGTACTTGTGAAGTTTTCACCTAAGCAAGCAATATCTAAAAAAAGAACTCAGGTGTTTTTTCTTATTACCAGGTTTAGCTCCAAATAATCTACTCTTAACATTTTTGTGTGTGCTTAATTCACTTCAATGATGATAAAGATGATGATGATGATGATGATTAAAATATCATTTTAGTGGGGGCTCTTACAGCTATTATAACATTCCATACATCAATTGTATCAAGCATATTTGTACATATGTTGACATCATTATTTTCTAAACATTTGCTTTCTATTTGAGCCCTTGGTAACAGCTCCTCTTTTCTTTCCCCCCTTCCCTCCTCCCACCCTCGTGGCCCCTTGATAAATTATACATTATTTTTGTTTTTATATCTTACACTACTGTCTCCCTTTCCCCATGGTTCCTGTTGATCATCCCCCTGGGGTGTTTGTGTGGTTATGTATTGATCATTGCCATTGGTTCCTCCTTCCTCCTCTCCTCTCCCCACCTTTCTTCATACCCTCCTGGTATCACTACTCTCATTTCTGTTCCTGGATTCCATGTGTCATGAGCTCTTATCTCTTATCTGTACCTGTGTATATACTTCAGTCTAGCCCGCAGTGAAAGGCAGGACTGGGCTCAGGATGTGTGTGTGTCGGGGGGTGGGGGGGTGAGAAAACTTCAAGGAACCAGAGGAATATTGTGTGTTGCATCAGTGCTACACTGCATCCTGCTTGACTTCTTTGTGTCTCTTCTGGGAGGGGATGTCCCATTATCTACAGATAGGTTTGGGATCTCTGCTCCGACCCCCGACCCCCTTGCTCTCAACAATAAGTTTATTGTTTGTTTGTTTGTTTTTAATAATCTGTTCCTAATAGTCTACATTGTCAGCATTCTACTAGTGTGAGTGTGAGTTTTGTACCCACAGTGCCAAGGTGGGTTCAGTGTTGGCCTTGTTGCTGTGAAGTCTGTGGGTCAAAGCCAGCCTGGCTGCTCTTTGAGAGATTTACAATCTCAGAAAAGCTGTGTATGGTTGCTTTGTGTCAGAATCTACTTGATGGCAATGGTGATGCTTTTTGGTTTTGTTTTTTTAAATCATTTTATTGGGGGCTCGTACAATTCTTATCACAATCCATACATACATCCATTGTGTCAAGCACATATGTACATTTGTTGCTATCATCATTCTCAAAACATTTGCCTTCTACTTGAGCCCTTAATATCAGCTCCCTCTTGACTCCCCCATCCCTCATGGATCCTTCATAATTCATAAATTATTATTATTTTATCATATGTT
>NW_022103898.1:78510943-78516988 GCF_000313985.2 Echinops telfairi | reverse complement strand
GAGATAATAACATGCACAAAAACAAGACAGAGCAAAACCAAGCAACAATGTACAACAACAACAAACCAATGACAAAAAAAACACAACAAGAAAGAAAAACTTGTAGTTAGTTCAAGGACTGTTTGTTGGCCTTTAGGAGTCTTTTCCAGTCCAGTCTATTGGGGCCCCACGCCCTGGCCCCAAAGTCCACCTTCAACATTCTCTGGGGACTTCCTCTCTGTTAGTGAAACTTGTGAGCCATTCTCTAAATTAGATATGTTTTTACCATGTAAAATGGTCATTTTCCCATCCACTTGTCTCCCTAATCTAGAATAAGTCCTTTGACTATCCCTTACGGTCTGGCTGGTTTTCTCTTATGCGATCATTCTGCAGGGGCATGCAGCTGACGATTTATTGTGTAGCTAGTATTTGACAAGGTAGTAGACAAAGTATTCTAGAATTTGACATACAATAGAAAATCCATGGCATTGACTCTCTAGAGTAGAATAATGTAGGTACACATAAAATTGTGGCATTGAAAAAATTAGAACAGCAGAAGATTAGTTTGTCTGAGGCATATGGTAGACTTGGTGTTAGCACTGATGGTGGAGATGTAAGATGAGATCAGTGGTAGATTTCTGGTGGAAATTTCACTTAAATTGAAACTTAGAAGACCAGTTGATGGTAGCTGTTGAAATATGGGAGGGCTATTTCATCTCACAATATCAACAGTGGCAAAATAAAGAAAAGAAGGATCAATAAAATAAATATGTTGGAATAAAGAGGTGAAAACCTGTGACTAATTTAGTACGTCATGAAACACAGATTTTATTTCTCTCTGAGAAAGAACATTGGTTTAAGATTTTGTAATGTTGAAATGACTAAGCATACATTTTCAATTATGCTATTATTGTTTTCAGAGTTTTCTTTCTTTCTCATTTCCCTATCCTAAACATTTGGTTGCCAGTTATTATTTGTCAGTCTCCTGGCCTTGTTAACTTCTTGCCCTTGAAACCAAATTTTTGCTAAATTTTCATACTATGCATAAAAGATTCAATGATCTTTTTGGTGCATCAGTATCAAGCCTGTGTTTGTTCATTTTCTTATTTAGTCCTATTAAAAGGAATATTTTAAACAGGCATTAATGGTTAAGAAAACAAACAAACAGACATTGCATTTCTTTTCATTCAAACTTCTTTTAGCAAGATTCTTATATCGCTAGATGAAATTGAATTATCAATAAAATCTGTAAATCTTATTATTTTAAATATTTTCCAATACCAAATACATTTTTGAAGAGTGCAAATCTTTACCCTTATTCCTTATTTTGAAATTTACTTCAGGAAGTATAAGTTGTTTCCCTGTTACTGCTTACAAGTGCCATTCATTTTTAAAATATTCCTCTCTTTACTTGAGGGGATTTCTTTTTGAGAAGGAGATGCACTGTTGCACATTTATTTTCTGGTAAATCTCCAAACTTTGTCAGCATTGGCAAGGCCAAGTGTAGAGTTAAGTCATGCTTTTTCTGGAAACAAATATTGTCATATGTTCTTATTGATGGTTATCGTTCTCAAAGAGATTGTTTGTTTTTAAGGAGATGCGGGAGTTAAATGGTGCCATGTGGTACTGAACGCACGGCCAAAGCGAATGATGAAGACGATGATGACAGAATAGGAGTGGTGCTTAAAAAAAAAAAAAGCTTAATGCCCCTGCTGTCATTATTCCTTTAATGCTTTGTGAATAACATAATTCTTTTGACTAAGTCATTGAAGGCTTGTTTGACTTGTTTGTTCCTCAGACTATAAACAAATGGGTTTAGCATGGGGGAAATGGATGTCGTTAGCATTGTCACCCCCTTATTAATGGCCATTTCATCCTTTGCCGAAGGTTTGATGTAGACAAAGATGCAGCTCCCGTAGGTGATGGAAACCACAATCATGTGGGACGAACAAGTAGAAAAGGCCTTTTTTCTTTGTTGGGCAGAGGGGTATTTTAGAATTTTTCTGATAACATATATGTAGGACGAAACCACACACAAGAGAGTAACTATTAAGAGCAATGCAGAGCAGATAAGAATCATTTGCTCTATAAATTGTGTAGTTGTGCATGCGATCTTCATGATAGGATTGACATCACAGAGAAAGTGATCAATAACATTAGAATCACAGAATTCCAAGTCTAATAGAAAGCTAAAAGGCGGAGTTGTGATCAACAAAGTAATTGTCCAGCAGCCTAAGACAAACCTTTGGCAGACCCTGTGGTTCATGATGGTCATGTAGTGCAGGGGTTTGCAGATGGCCACATATCGATCATAGGACATGGTGGCAAGAAGGAAAAATCCTGTTATTCCAAACAAGTCTGTGAGAAACAGTTGGCTTAAACACACACCATAGGTAATGGTCCTGTCACCTGTTGATAAGCTGTATAAGAATCTTGGAATGCAGGAAGAGGTGAACGAGATTTCTAAGAAGGAGAAATTTTGGAGGAAAAAGTACATGGGAGATTTAAGGTGGGAATCCACTAATGTGAGGAGGATGATGGTCAGATTTCCAGTCACAGTCAACATGTAGGAGATGAGTAGAAATATGAAAATCAGAACTTGCAGTTGTGGGTCTTCTGTCAGTCCCAGGAGGATGAATGTGGTTATTGTGTGGTTTCTCATCCCTGACTCCTGCCTTCTGCACAAAATGAGAGAAATAAGATTCAAGAAGATTCTGGGAATAGTTTATCTGATGATTTGTTATGTATTTTACATATATTTGCTTTTGTTGATCATAAATATTTAAAACAAAATAATGCTTTCAATTTTTATTCTTCCATTCAATTTGCTAGAAATCTGAATTTGAGCATTCTTGACCATTACAAATGGCAAGTTATACATTTTATATTTCAATCTACATACTATAAAACCCACTATTATATATATGAAAAAACCCCAAAATTTAGAAACTCCAAAATGACTTACTCCCTGATTGTTTCTATTTTGCATGTTATTAAAAATAAATGCACATAACATTATATGGATTTAGAGCCTACTAGTTGAAATGACTGAGAGTTTGAAAAATAGCACACAATCAATAGGGATGTTTTTAATGATAATATAATTTAAGTTATAACAGGATCTTATTCTCCATGATTAAAAAAAATTTGATTTACATTTAACTATCGATTTAACTACAGAATATACTTATCCCCATTGAATACTGACAACTTGACCATGAGGGCACTGTTTATTTATAAGAATGCGTCCCTAATTACAAATTGAAATGTATTCAATTCTATCTATCCGTTTGAGACGTTTTTCCTTGGAGAAACTGTGGATGTATGTGGTGTGTACGACCAACAAGATGTTTCCAACCTTGTTACAGCAACTTAGGGATCTGTTTATTGCTCTGGTCAAAGCTATCATTAACATATTTATTAAGGTCTCCCTTAATAGAGTCATCCTCTAATTTTTTCCTTAACGTTTTCAAATGTTTACTACTTTATTAGGTTTTCACTGATTGTTCAATTGAGCACAGATGACAGTGAGAATTGCTATATAGCTAAATCACTCATAAATGAGAGAATATTCTTTAAAAAATTTACACAGCTGGGAAATATAATCCTTATTATGTTATGATTTTTGTTTTTATGTTGAATGCATACACGTTAATTTTCCTTGTGTTCAAATCACTAATGTTACAATCAGCACAATAAGTATTAAATTGAGTTTACAACTTCATTCCCTGAGTTATCTTCAATAATTTGCAGTAATTTTCTCTAGTCACCACTTTCATCTTACTCAATTGCTTATAATCTGGTTTGTAAACATACCAGTCTATTGAAACTGACTGGGTGAGGCTGTTGATGATGCCTTTAAAATGACATTAGGTGTGGATTTCCCCCTCTTCTCTTTCTTTGGTGGTGCCAGATTAGCCATTCCCTCTCACTGTTTTCAACAAGGCTACATGCCAGGAGCATACTAATCTAATCTTTTTTTCTCATGCCTGTTCCATCCTTTCATGATTCTGACTTTTACCTGCCCCTTACTGATTCCTTTCTCAGTGTTCTAGTCAAACTCTGCAGAGGAGGCCCCAAGTCCTAATTCAGTACCTCCTGATATATTTTGTGCTCCTTATGCATGATAGAAGGTGAAAAATTGCTTGAAATTAGGATTTTTATTTGGCTTATGTCATAGATACAATTTCATGACCCTGATATTTAATTCTAAAAATATACTTTCTTACATCTCTATCAACTTACATAGTTTGTACTTAATTTTAAAACTGCTCTGATAATTTTTAATGTTGTTATATCCTTGACTCTAATTTAGGTGATTAGTGTGTGTGCGCATTTTATTGTTTCACTCTTAAAGAACATTTTAACTTTATAGAACATATACATGTAATTTGCATTAAGTACTATTACATTAAGAAGTAATTGCATCTACATATATGCATCTAGTATATATACATATATATAAATATACATAACTTTCATTAAAGTTACCAAAATTATCTGGCTTTCTGTTTTGCAGAAATAGCTTGCCATTTGTTTTGGTAGGGATTTTGATTCAATATAGATTTTAAAATAAGAAAACATGCGGTTGTTAGGTACTGTCAAGTCCTTTTTGACACAAAGTGAATTCATGTTACGGAGTACACCCCCCACCCCCACTCCCCTGTAGTGTTTTCTTGGCTTCTATGTTTATGGGAAGGAAACCTGGGAGCACAATGGTTAAATGCCGGGCTACTAACCAAAAGGTCGCTTGGTTGCCCCATCTCCTGCTCTTAGGGAGAAAGAGGTGACAATCTGCCTTTGTGAAAGTTAAAACCATGGAAATTCGTGGAGTGATTCTAGTGTGTGGCATGGGGCAGTTAGGAGTCGGAATAGGCTCTGCTATGGCAGTGGGTTTGATATGGTTTGGCTGAAGCAGATCTCCAGGTTTTCTATCCCACAGCCACTGAAAAGGTTTAAGAACCAACTTCCTAGTTAGCAGACCAGCACCCAACCATTTACAGCACCAGAACTCCTCAACCAAAATCCCAAGGTCACCTATGAATTGACAGTTCTGAGAACTGGTGTCTCAGTGGTTATGAACTTGTCTGCCAAGTAAAGAGTCTGTGGTTCTCATCCACAATTTTCAGGTAAAAGGTGTGGCAGGATGATTTTTATCAGTGTAACAGCTCAGGAAATCCTATAGAAGTAGATTTAGAACTCTTAAATGTTGATTTGGAAACATTGCTCCTCTGTGATTTTGTAATTATGTTAACATCTCATATATATTCCAATTCTTGTTCAAGTCAATCAGTAAATCTAAGGGGAAAAAATCCTCATAGAATCCCAAATTAATTGAACACCTTGTATGTTTCATTGGTGTGCTTTAAATTCATTGGTGATTCAACAGGTGCTACTAAATTCCAGTTCATATTTGCCCTTGGTTATTCTGAACCAAGCATGTATGTGATCAAAGGATGGCTTCAGACAAGTTCTCTCAGTAATAGACTTGTCTTAGTCTCATAATGGTGCCTTCAAAATAGAAGGTCCAGTCAAAACAGTGAATTTTGAGGGATGGGTTGTATCAGTTAAATTCAAGTCAGCTCAGAAGGTATTCTTGATCTTTTATTGAAATTCAGAAGATGTCATCTGGACAAATTTTAAAACTCACACAGGATGATAAGGGACATATTATAAAGAAGTATTAAGAAAAATTGGAAAGTGCAGGAGAAGTCCAGGAAAGTTGAATGTAGGATTTATTTCCCCTTCATGACAAAGCATCTGTTGTCTCTTTAAAGGTAGAAAGAGTTGTCATAAGAATTTCACTGGGAAACCTAACCCCCTCTGTCCTACAGCCATGATCTTGCTCCTTTAGACTTCTTGTTCTCAAATCTCAAAGAAAACTTCAAAGTAACATGATTGGAGTCCCTGGAGGATGGGAAATTTGTTGTTTTGAAGTAGTACATATTGAAGAGGACAGAATTATTTGGGGGAAAGAGTTAGAGAGATGGGTCACCATTTTTTTTAATCAATTTATTGGGGCTCATACAATTCATCACAATACATAGATCAATTGTGTAAAGCACA
>NW_022103898.1:78508419-78510566 GCF_000313985.2 Echinops telfairi | reverse complement strand
TGGGGTCCTGGTAGTTGGGGGGAGGAAGCGTTTCCTCCCCCCAACTACCATTTTCTTAAGTGTATAGATTTTGATAGAGAATATGTCAAGACACATTGTATTGACATTTTAATATTTTTGTTTAATTAAGGCGTCTGATTTTATAGGAGGAATACTTTCTGACTACCTTCATAATCCTTTCCTCCAGAGACGAGGAGTTGTAATCCACCCACTCTCTGCTTTGGTATATATCCCAAATTTTGCATTGTTTATTAGAGAGAAAGTAAACTGACAGTTATTTTGTGATTAGAGAAGAGCTGCTATAATTCCAAGATGGTTAGATTCACCCTGCCCCCCCAAATGTAATTAAATGACTGTCAATAGATTAACTGGTTTGTTTAATTAAATCATTAATAGACTTGATCAGAATATTTTTAAATTCTCAGTTACCTATATTATTATTTAATCAAGAGTCACCCACTGTTTGTCTTTTACATATTCATGGAAACTTTGAGTCATGTCCTTGCTCCTAAATATTTTAGCAAGTCAGTTGACACTGTCTTGTGAATCATTGATTTGTTTCTTTGTCTTTCAGAGAACTGAACATTTAAAGAGAACAGGGATCCAAATTAATCATCAGAAAATATTCAATTTAAGGTAAAAGTTCTTCACTTACCTTCAAATGATTTACTTTTGTTAATGTATAAATTCGACCTTCTAAACATTTTTAAACAATGCAAAGTCACAAACTCTTGCCTCCTATTTCCTTTGTGACTACAATTTAATGAATTATTAACATTTCTGTGATTTGAGCAGACAAGAGCTAAACTATATTCTGCAGAAAACAATCATCTAAAACTCCTAAAGAAAGAAGAATGGAAAATCATACTCAGGTACTTACTCTTTGAGAAGTCCAAAAGAGAAATTCAGTTGATTAACTGTCCCTGAGAATCCTGAGAGTTTGGAAGGTGAAAAAGACTGTTTTCTGAGGCTTGTATGTGGATTCCTGGTTACTCTGATTCACTGACCCCTACTCACCTACTGCACATCCTGGGATGATGTGGATTTACTTGATATTTTCATTCTCAATATATGCTCAAGCTTTTCTTAATAAGATACTTGTATAATGTTGAAGGCATATTGCTGTTGAAATATCCAGGGAATATTAGGAGCTGCCTCTGGTTATGAAAGAGATGATATTCAACCTTTCTAGATATAGTGTGTGTGTGTGTGTGTGTGTGTGTGTGTGTGTGTTTTACAAGAAGGACACTTGTTATATTTACCAAATCTGAATCTCAATCCATAGACAAAAGTCCTTGGTGACTTAGGTCTATACTCCTTAATGAATTTACGTAATGAACATTTGGTACTACTTTAAAGCATGTGGCAGGGGGAGAGTGTCCTCAGAGAAATGAAGCTGTCACGGTATTATCCTGGCTATGTGCAAAAAATCAAATGCAAGCTTACCCTTTCTTTCTTTTTTTTCCAAACCTTCTGTTTTGTAATATCTGTAGCAACCAACAGAACACAACAGCCACCTTGCCCCTTTTTGCTTTTTTAATATTGTTTTGTCATTTTTATTGACTATGCTCAAGTTCATTCTGACTCATAGAAACCCTATGTACAACAGAAGGAAACGCTGCCTGGGCCTGGGCCACCTCACAACTCTTGTTATATTTGAGCCCCTTGTTGCAGTCGCTGGGCCAATCCGTCTCATTTAGTATCTTCCTCATTTTCTTCGACCCTCTCCTTCCTAAGAAGGAGCCCTGGTGGCATAAGGGATGGGCTGCGACAGAAAGGTCAGCAATCTGAACTGCAAGTTGCCCCTTGGGAGAAAGATGAGGCTGCCTGCTCCCGTAAAGCATGACAGTCTTAGAAATCCACAGGGCAAGTTCTCCTCTGCTTTATAGTCTTACTATGAATGAGTCAGAATCGACTCAACGGCAGTAGGTGTTTTCCTTTACTATTATTTGTGATCCTTCCTGACAACTTAGGAGACAAGTACCATCGTTGATACCATTCATGAATACAACTTAGCTCTGCACTCAAGCACTATCAAGACAGATGTGGATGGTGACTTGTTATCTTTGGACAAAGAAGCAAAAACTCAGTAGTTTGGGGGTTTTCTTAATCATTATATTGGGGCTCATACAATTCCTCACAATACA
>NW_022103898.1:78504730-78505798 GCF_000313985.2 Echinops telfairi | reverse complement strand
GCGTATGGTCCAGTCTCTTTGTGGATTCCTTCACGTGTTATGTTGCCCTCCTGGTTTGGCATGTCCTGGTGGGGTCTGTATGCACATTCCAGTTCTGTGTGGACACAACCAATACTCTCCCCCTGGGTGGGTTAGTGCCCTGTTCCCCCCGTCCTCAACTCCTTTGGTTTCGGTAATTCCTCTCAGTTACCTTGCCCTTGGTCACTCCCTACCAGTCCTCCCATCCCCTCCCTACCGTTGGTTTTGAACTCCTTTATATCATCACCCCTTAACACCTTAACACCTACCCCTCCCCTACTATATACCCCACTCCCTAGACATATTCTACTTGCTGTCTCTGTAGTTTAGTCAATCCTGATTTCATATACCAGAAAACAGAAAAACATATAACAAAAATTGAAAAGGGCAAACCCAATGAAAAAATACATCAGAGCTCATTCCAAATAAGTATGGGAAAAACAAAGAAAAGGAAAGTATTCACTTTTTAGGAGAAAAGGAAGTCCCAACATTCTCCTGCAAGCAGCTGGTGGTTTCCAACTGCTCACCTTGTGGATGTACCATCTGATCTCTTCACCACACTTTGCTATAGCTCCCATATCTCGGTGATCACTTAATTTTGAGCAGAGTCACATCATAAGAATTAATTGTTCTCAGATTAGGGTTTATGATTATACACTTTATCTTAATGGAGTACATAAACTCCTGCTTGGAATCTGTCTTGGGGGAAGTACAGCTAGAGTGCTCCTTCGAAGCAAGGATGGTGAGACTTCATCTTAAATATCTTGGACATGCTGTCAGGAGAGACCAGTCCCTGGAGAAGAACATCGTGCTTGGAAAAGTAGAGGGACAGAGAAAAAGAGGAAGGTCCTTATATTAGACAGGGTTCTCTAGAGAAACGAAACCAGGACACTTATGTTTTTATATATATTTATGCAGATAGGGGTATATAACATAAGAAATAAAAAACTAATTTTTCTGTAGAGCAATAGAAATGGCTCAGTGCAACTCAGTCCCATGAGACAGCTAATACACTGACAGTCCTTCAAGTCTTGAGGGCTGCCGGGTGCA
>NW_022103898.1:78491290-78503152 GCF_000313985.2 Echinops telfairi | reverse complement strand
AATCCATTCATGCTCTCAGCATCTTTGGATGTCATTCAATTGGTGCTAAACTTGGATTTCCAACATTCTTGACCACATCATATAAGATACACATTTCACATTGTGACATGTATTCCCATATATCTGAAGCAAAATATAACAAAAATTACCTCCTAGAGTAAAAAATGGCTCAATGGCATTGAATTGACTTGAGTTGAGAATGTCCTATCTCTGATTGTTTGCATTTATGTATGTGCATGCCATTAAAATGAATATTAATCTGACTAGTCTACTAGCCTACTAGTTGATCAGACAAAGGAGCCTTGGTGGCATAGTGGCTGTGTTAGGCTGCTATCCACAAAGCCACCAATTTGAAGGCACTAGTGGTGGGCTCCAAGGGATCTTTCTCCCTTCTTTTTGATGGGGCTCCATCAAAAACTACAGTCCTGGGAGCCCACAGGAACGGTCTAAACCTGTGTCATAGGGCCACGTTGAGTCCAAGTGGATTCCACTGCAGTGAGTTTGAGTTTTGAGTGTTCACAAGGCCAGTGGTTTGGGACAAAAATGCACTGAATTTTGTTAAAGATTTTTTATTAATAATGTAGTTTACAGCTTAATAGGAATTTATTTTGTATGATTTAGTTAAAAAAATTAGTAAAGTTTTTTTTTTTAACTGTAGAATGGATTTATTCATAGCATATGTTTGCCCTGCCTGGAAGAAGGAAAGGATATGTGTTAAGGCACTGTTTATTTATAAGAATATTTCCCTACTCACAGACTTAATTTTGTTCAGTTTTATTTATTTGCCTGGAACTATATTTCTGAAGAAATTTTTAAGGAATATGAGTTCGTATCACCAAGAGGATGATTTTAAACCTGTGTTATAGCAATCTTAGTGTTTGTTCTACTGTAGTCAAACCTATAATTAATAATGTACAAAGGATAGTTCTTTGTAAAATATCAACTTCTAAGTCTGTTCCAATAGATATCCACTGATTGTCCATTTGGTGCAGAACATGAAATAAGTACATACTAATTCACTAATACATTCAGTGAATGTTGTAAAAGAGAAACACAACTGAATAATACTTTTTTGTGATTTTATTCTGTTTGGTTTCTGACTCAGACACACTAATTTTCATTGCTTAAAAATTAATGAATTAAACAGGGGTTTACATATCAGATTATCCTATTTGCATTCAGTGAGTCACTGATATTCCACTCAACTCTGGAAGTATTAAATTGAGTCTCTAACTTCATTGTCAATCCTTGCTTCAACAATCTGCAATAAATTCCCCTAGTGACTGACTCTCATTCAACTGTTTATGGCATGGCTTCCGAATGTACCTCTGTAACCATTTTAATGCTCCTTCTGTTTCATTGGATCCTGGCAACCACTACTTTCTTCACATTCTTTTGTGACCTGCTGCTTGCATGATGTTCACACTCTGGTTTTCATTTTACCATTTATTTCATTGAAAACATTTCTTCTACTCATCTTTTAAAACTGACTTTTCTTAGACCATTCTAGAACCTTTAATCTGCATCTGTCAATGTTTACATGGACATTCCTTGAAATTACATTTAACATTTAAAATGACAAGTCTTTGGCGCTTAGATATCTGCATCTGGAAGTTTCACAGCACTCTCAAATTGAACATATTCAAAATTAATTTTGGCACAACTCTCTCCTTTTCCCACTCTTTGTTTGCCATAATACAACCAAAACCTACACTAAATTCCTTTATATCAATAATTGGGAACCTCTGGGTGGTGTAAAGATTAAACCTTTTGCCTGATTACTGAAAATTTAGAAGTTTGAGTCTACCTTCAAAAAATTGGAAAGAAAAACTTTGCAATCTACTTGCAAAAAACTCAGCCTTGGAAACCTGGTCTTTGCAGAGTGATTTTGCCCTGACATCCATAGAGTTGCTATGAATCAGAAAGATTTAACCGCAACCTATTATTATTATTAAAAATGATCAATTAAGTTTGTTTTTTATTCACATTATGGGTACTATCATTTAATTTTATTATTTCTATGATTCTAACATGAGTATTTATTTATTTATTTTGGTCTTCGTGGAATTGTGGATTTTGGCTCTTGGACTCTATTATGTAACAGATTCTATGGTAATTATTTTCATGTGGACTTGTTTTTGGAAAAAATTTCTATTTAATCATTTTCCCATGGTTCCATTCTGCTTCCTGATTCTACCCCATACCTGACTTTTACTGGGTCCTTCCTCCTGTTTCTGTTTACCTACTTTAGGGAAATGTTTCTCAATCTCCCAAACTTCATTATGGTAACTAAATTCCTACATGTTCCATCACAACTTATATATAATAGTGAAAAATGAGTGAAAATAAGATATTTTACCCTGTTCACTGTTCGGACTTAGAACTGTGGGAACCTCAGCCATAGATTTAATTCTTGGTTAATATTTTGATCTTTATCCCTAGATCAACTTTTATTGTTTCTTAGATGGAGTTATTTTCAAAAGTGCCTCAATAGTTCTAAATTTTACCATCCTTCTGACTCTAATTCAGGTAATTTTTATGTTTTATTTGTTTTTCTCTCTCTGTGTGTGTATGTGTTTATGTATTGAGATTTGTGATCGTTGGCTCTTATATCATGCTGTTACCTCACTACCTTCTTGGCATATTTAATAATATTAAAGTCAAAGTAGATTCTTTGACTTATCGCTATGACTTGTAGCAAAAGCTTGTCACTGATGTTTGCCTTCTGTGCATGTGAAAGGTGAACAATGAATAAGGAAGATGGCAGAAGAATCAATGCCTTGGGATACGGTGTTGTTGAAGAAGAATGTAAGTACTATAAGCCAAACCAAATCCAACTCACTGCTATAGAGTCCACTCCAATTCATTGTGATCCTATAGGACAGAGTAGAACTGCCCCTCTGGCTTTCTGCGATGACGGTGCCACATCACAGGTACAGAAGCCTTCATCTTTCTCCTGAAGAGGGGCTGGTGGCTTTGAACTGCTGACTTTGTGGTTAGCAACCCAATGTCTAATCACTAGGCTACGAGAACTCCCTGTAAGGACAGTGGATAATATATATATATATATATATATGAAGAAAATAAGTAGAAAAATCAAGATGAAATGAACAAATAGAATGACTTAAAGTAGATGTAAAATGTCCAGTATTGGGGGGCATACCTGCTATAATCTTTATGTGAATATGCCTACATTACATAAATGAACATACATTTCCAAAAATATCTTTATACTGAGATCTATATTGAAACAATGAACTCAAGCGTGACAACAGTTGTAATAGTGCAAGACCAGCTCCGTTTCCTTCTGGAGGACACAGGGTCACCAGGAGTCAGAACTGACTGACGAGCACCCCAACCAACAACGTATAGTGACAGTACCGTGGACTGACTGCCAGACGCACAGCCAGAATGTTCATTAGAAGCAAGGATGATGGCACTTTGTCTCATGTGCTTTGAACATGGGGAGAGAGAAGTCCTTGGGGAAGGACATCATGTGGAGTAAAATCGAAAGTCGGTCATGAAGAAGGCTGAGATGGGGTGGCACTGCCCCTGCAAAATGGGCTCAAATGGAAATACAGCGGAGAGGATGGCAGCAGACGCAGCAGTAGTTGTGTTGTGCATAGCGTTGCTATGCGTTGGTACCTGCTGGACTGCGCCCGACAGTAACTGAAGAACAACACTCTCGTGTGTCTCTTAATTACACCTGTCACAAGCATGAACTTTTCTGAAAGCTGCTATTTTCAAGGGTTTACAAATATTTTTTTAAATAAGGACCTAGAATGCTTACAAATTCATTTATTAATTTAATGGAATTCACTGCTATCGTGTTGACGTAGATTCATAACAACCTTATAGGACAGGTTAGAAGTGTCCCTGTGGGTTTCTGAGACTGTAATTCTTTTTCTATTTTAATCGGGGTTTTTTTGGTGGAGGGGGCTCATACAGCTCTTATAACAATCCATACATATATCCATTGCGTCAAGCACATTTGTACATTTGTTGCCATCATCATTTTCAAAACATTTTCTTTCTACTTGAGCCCTTGGTATCAGCTGCTCATTTTTTCCCTCCCTCCCTCCTGAACCCTTGATACTTTATAAATTGTTTTTATTTTTTATGTCTTATACTGACTGATTGTAATTGTTTATGGAGTAGTACGCCTGTCTTTCTCCCTTACTGATGGAAAAGCTTTACAAATTATAGGATTTTCAAATTTTTTTGGTGATCCAATTCAACTGAGAAAAGTAGCCAGTCCTCCACTCTCAAGATTACAGGAAACCTTTTAAACCTTATGAAGCAGTTCTACTCTGCCCTGCAGGGTAGTTATTATGAACCAAAGATTTAGAACCCACTCCCATTCAGTCAATTCTGACTCCCAGAGACCCTACAGGACAGAGTCAAACTTCCCCTTTGAGTTCCTGAGGCTGTACATCTTCACAGGAGGAGAAAGCCTTGTATTGCTCCCCCAGAATGACGTGAGTTTGACCCGCTGATATTGTGGTTACCAGCCCAATGTTTATCCCACTATACTGCCAGGGATCTTTGAACCCCAAATTAAGGACTCTTACGTCTTCGGATTTAGATGAAGAGTTGCTAAGTGGTTATTTCTCAGCCAATACAGACAAACTATGCTAAAATTTTCACAGGTATTTTCCAATTCTAGGTTGAGTTCATCAACAAACTGAAAAACTCCTCATAGAAATTCAAAATAATTGCTTATCTGGAGGGTTTCATTTTCATGCCTGGTAGCTATCATAACATTTAGTTTTTTATGATATATTCGCTATTGTGAATAATCCTACTATGAACATTCACTTTTTTGCATGGACCTATGTGCATCTATCTTGTTAATAGGAGTGGAATAAGTTAATTACATGGTAACTTTATGTTTTAACTTTTGCAAACCCTCATCTTGAACTCGACTAATCATATTGTTTGGATTTCTTTTAATTGGGATATATAATCCCATCACAGACAGCATTGTACTTTGAGATGTTAAAATGAGCTTTTTGACAATGAATGACACACCATTTCTCTTGATTGTGTCTTTCTCTCATTTATTTTCTTATTTAATATGGCCAATACCATTCCAATTCAGCTCCCTAAAACCTAGGATATTTATCTTTATGCATTCCAGTTAATTTTTTACACCTTCCAATTTTCCTAGATTCATACTTTGTGCATTCCAAGTTCCAATTGTTAGTAGGTTTTTGAAGCTATTTCTTCTTATTTTGAGTTATAGCTCATCAGAGAATGATGATCCTGAAGGCTTTACTCCATTCATGTTATCCTGGTTGGCCCTACTTTGAGAAAGCATCTCCTCCTCAGCCACCCTTCTAGTGCCTTCTAGTACAAGGGGCCCATCCTCTGGTACTGTCTCTCACAATGTTCTGCTTCCATTTATTAGGCCTTCAGTATCTGACAATGTTTTTGCGCTATACTTTTGGTTTTCAGAGACTACTTCCTCTGAGGTAGGCAGCCAATACCTTCTTCATAGTCTATGCTTAGTCAGGAAGCTCCACCGAAGCCTGTTCACTTTGGCTGACTCAGCAGGCACTTGTGTGTTCAGTATCACAGCAACACACAAGCTTTATTGGTGATTAACAGTGGGACAAACTGAAAGATAAATCGTGGGTGGAGAGAAAAGATTTCTTTAATTTTGTCACAGTCTTGATAGGATTGAAGGATGTTTCCTTCAAGGTAAAGCCTACTCTTAGTATAAACTTACAGGGTGTGGAAGCTGGCTCATATCTACTGCTGGATTTGAACACTGCATCTGGTTCTCCAACTTCCTGTTTTTTGGCCAGCCAATCCCAGGAGCCCATAGTGGACTATTGACCTTGAATTCATTCAGCTGGTCTCAGTTTGTTTCAGCTGAATATCTACCAGCTTGTAATCTTTCTGCTTCCTATTTGTCAGTGCCTGTAGTTACAGGAGTCAATATAAGCCTTCAGCTTACATCTGATTCACTGATTTGAGTCATACTAGACTTACCCACTTCTACAAGAGTGTGAAAATTTTCTTGATAAAAGTATCTTTATGTATACATCCAAGTATCACTGATTTTTCTTCCTTAGAGACCTCAATCTAACACAGTTCCCTTAAGTGCATCTTTAATAAAAAGGCCACACCCCCAAGCAGGTGTCATTAAGCTGGGAATGAATTGATAGTTTCTATTCCATGCTACACACATATATCAATTTGACACAATGTCTAACCATCATGGACCACCCCTGATTGATTCAACACTTGTGCAAACTCTTTAACGATATATAATCTGCAAATATATATATATATAATTATACTACGTCTAACAAGATATAACTAAAGTACTTACAGCCCCAAACATACTGCTGTTGTTAGTTGCCATCACATCGGTTCTGGCTCATAGCAATTCTATGCACAGTAGAACTAAACACTGCACAGTCCTGTAGCATCCTCACAATGCTTCCTATGCCTGAGCCAATTGATACAGCCACTATGTCAGTCCATCTGGTTGAGGGCCTTTCTCTTTTGCCACCCTTCCGCTTTACCAAACATGATGCCCTCTACGGGGACTGGCCTCTGCTGCCTCTATGTCCAAAATATTAGGACAAAGTCTTGCCATCCTTGTCTCAAAGGAACAGTCTGGTTTTACTTCTTCCAGTACAAAACCATTTATCCTTTTAGCAGTCCATGGTACTTTCAATATTCTTCTCCAGCATGATCATTCAAAGGCATTGATTCTTCCTTGGTCTGCCTTATTTAATTCATAGATTTCACATGCATATGATGCAATAAACGAATACCATCACTTGGGTCAGGCACACCTTAGTCCTCAAGGCAACATCATTGTTTTTTAATACTCTAAAGAGATCAGGTACAGCAGATTTATGTAATACAATCAATCTTTTGATCTCTTGACTGCTGCTTCCATTAGCATTGATTATGGATCCAACCAAGACAAAATCCTTGATAACTTCAGTATTTTCTCATTTATCATGATGCTAACTTTTGGTTCAATTGTGAGGACTTGGGGCTTCCTTACATTCAGTGGTAATCCATACTGAAGGTTACAATCTTTGATCTTCATCAGCAAGGACTTCAATTCTTCATGCTCAGCAAGCAAGGTTGTGTCACCTGCACACTGCAGGTTGTTTATAAGCCTTCCTCCAATCCTGATGCCACATTTTTCTTCACAAAATCCAGTTTCTCTGATGATTTGCTCAGCATGCAGATTGAACAAGTATAGTGAGAGGATACAACCTGATAGACACAAATCCTGATTTTACACTATGCAGTGTTACCTTGTTTGTTTGTTTGGAACAGCTGCCTCTTGAAAATGAACTAGCCCCATTCATAGGTAAGAGAAAGCAATACAATCCTAGTACAGTCAGATCTTTAGTATGAATTATGAAACAATGTAAAGAAGACCTAAATTCTCACAATTGGCCCAATAGGCAACATGATGATTAATAGAGACAAGATTATTTTCCATTGCTCATATGCACATGGAAATTAGACACTGAATAAGGATGGCCGAAGAAGTCATTGCATTTTCATTGTGGTGCTAGAGAAGAAGAGTGAAAGTCCCATGGACTGCTAAGCGGACCCATTGATCTGTCTTGGAAGAAATATGGCTAGAATGCTCCTTAGAGGCAACAATGGTGAGCGTTAGACATATCGTCAGGAGAGATACGTCTCTGGAGAAGGGCATCATATTTGGTAAAGTGGAGGGGCAGTGCAAAAGAAGGTCCTCAAGGAGATGGCTAGACACAGCGTGCTCAGGCACAGGAACAATTGTGGAGAGGGTGCAGGATTGTACATTGCTTAGTCCTGCTGTGTGTAGGGTCACTATGGATCTCAGCCTACTCAAGGGCACCTAAGAACAACAACAGCACAGTCAGACCTTTAAAAGCCCACAAAGTTCCCGTAGACTATCCCATGTCTGTAAATAAGGTGAATCTAGCAGGTAGGTCTTCTATCAGCCATCTTGCTTAAGCAGTATGGTTTTGCTCGTAGGCACTCCAAAAGCCACTTTTCTTTCCTGAGCTGCAATCTAACATCCATTATATTCCTTTAAGCCATTTGGGGTAAGAGTAGCTAAATAAGACTACTTAAGAATAAAAACGTTTTACTTCCCATGCCTTTTTCTGGATATCAATGGAATAAAACACATATTAGACCTCCTCTGGTCAACCAAAGGAGAATAAAAAGCCAATTCGATTTGACTTCCACAATACAGAGGCCATACAGGGGTTCAATATCCATCCTTATGATGTGTTTCTCTAGAACCACCCTCGGTACTAAATTGTGTTAGGCTGCGTTTTCTAAAGAAACAAAAGTAGTGATACTCATATATGGATAATCAATAAGATTATTTCAAGAAAGTTTTTCTATCAAGAAAGCGGCCCAGTCCAGTCTAACTTAAGTCCATGGTTTGGATGCTAGTTGGAGACCCTAGTATCCCTGCAGCTACCAATGGATGAAGCAAGAAAGTGATTCAGGAAGCTGGAAGATAAGAGGTGAGTGAGAGCACAGTCACATGGATCCAAAGTTACCAAAAATATGGCAGGGCATCCACAGCTCCCAAAGAGAGCAGGTACCACAGACTGCCACTGAAGGCAGACACAGAATCCATGCCAATAGAAAGGGGAAGAACAAGAGAGCGCTCAGTTCTCCTCAGTGTGTCTTTTATAACTAGACCACATCCCAAGCCATTAGGCAGTGGTCTGACTGATACGATAGACTTCACCCTACATAGGTATATCAAATTGCCATAAAATTTAATTGTCATACCCTTGAAAATAAGGGTTATGATAATTTATTATCTTTTTCTTATTCTCAATAATTTATTCTACTTCTTTCCTGGCTTTCCAGTTTTCATTCCTCCTGCCTTCCAAACCTTTTCAAAAGTTGTCCTTCAGCAACTTTGCCCTTTTAATCTTAAATAGTTGTGTTACAGTTATCATATAGACCTGTTTTTTCTTTGGCTGAAAGTTGGGTTTCCCTTGACTCAATGATTTCATTTCCAGGCCTGAAAGATGACTAAGAGGCAGAGTCTTGAGGGTTCCACCAGTCTCTATCAGACCAATTAGTTTGATCTTTTTTATGACTTTGAGTTTAGTTCTATAGTTCTCTCCCATTCCACCCGAGCTTTCTAATGTGTTGGTAGTGGTGGCCAGCATCATGTAATTCTAAAAGTCTCAGGGTTGGGAAGAATGATGTTTACATGGTCCATTAATCCATTAGACTTACTTGTTGCTCTATATATTTCAATTTGATCACCTTTTCTTCCTCTATATAAGGATAAAAAATTCTTGAATTGTCCAATATTCATCAAAAGCTTTATGAGCAACCAAGGTTTCATTTAACCAAGCAATATGTAAAAAAAGAATTTAAGTGTTAATTCTTATTACTAGCACTAGCCTCAAAGATGTTATCTATTTTTCCCTAAAGCTATGTATTTACATTTTTTACAAAACAACCTTATCACCTTCAAAGTACTCTCCATTACAATTAATACATTTGTCAAATCTGCTATTCCATTCCTTTTTTTTTTTTAATCATTTTATTGGGGGCTCGTACAACTCTTATTGCAATCCACACAATGATTGAATCAGGCATGTTTGTACATATGTTGTCTTCATTCTTTTCTAGACATTTACTTTCTATTGAACCCTTGGTATCAGCTCCTCTTTTTTTCCTTCCTCCGCCCCCCACCCTCATAACCCCCTGATAGATTGTACATTGTTATTTTTATTTCTCACACCAACCACTGTCTTTCTTCACCCATGTTTTCTGTGGTTCTTCCCCCAGTAGAGGAGTGTATGGTAATATGTCAATCATTGTGATTGGTTCCCCCTTTCTCCCTTCCTCTCCCAGCTACCATTCTGGTATCACTATTCCCCCTCCTGTTCCTGGATTCTGTGTGTTGTGAGTTCCCATCTCTTATCTATACATGTGCACATGTTCTGGTCTAGCCTGAATTGAGAAGCAGCACTGGGGTCATGATAGTGGGGGGTGAGGAAGCCTCAAGGAACCAGAGGAATATAGTGTGTTTCATCGATGCTTTACTGCACCTGGTGACTCATCCCTTCCCTGTGGCCCCTCTTGGGAGTGCGTGGGGGGGATTGTTCCACGTTTTTGTTTGTTATGTGTCTTCTGATGCCTATTACCCAGTCCCTGTGACTCCTCATGATCTCACTGGTAGAGTGCTTCTTCCATGTGGACTTGTTGCTTCACCGCTAAACGGTGGCTTGTGTAATTTCAAGCCTTTAAGAACACAGATGCTATATCTTTTAATAGCTGGGCACCATCTGCCTTCTTCACCACATTTGCTTATGCACTCATTTTGTCTTCAGTGATTGTGTTAGGAGGGTGAATACTTCAGACTGCCAATTGGTTAGAACAAAGTGTTCTTGTATTGAGCAGAGGCCCAAAGTCCATCCCCTGCCTCAGTGTATTGCTATATAAATATATGTACATGGGCCAATACCTCTATTTTGTGGATTAATGTATTTACTTTTGTACATCATTATGTTTATACCTGTATCAATTGCTTTGCTTCCTTGGTCCTTCCTCTGCTTCCTTTTACCTTCCTCCTGGCCCACTGTCACTTTCCCCTTATTTCCCCCTCTTTGTACCTCCTCTTAGCTAGTTTGCTGTTTTTCTGACCCCGACCCCCCTGCCCTGGATCCCTATCTCCTACTTCTTGTTGACTCCAACACCCCAGTTGTTACCTTATCCATGGCGCAGCCTGCTCACTGCCCCCTTCCATGCCTGCCCTCACCTTCCACGTCTCCCCAGGCCATTGATCCAGCTGATCTCTCCATGGGCATGCCTCCCTTGCCTATCCTATGTAGGTAGGTACACCGATTATGACATTGCCCAAACTGATTTTTTTTTAATTAATAGCAAATAAATAAGAAAAATATAAATTAAAGAGACAGAAACAGACAGAGAGCAAGAAGAAATATACAAATATACAAAATTCCTGGGTCTGTTCGCTGGCCTTCAAGACTTTTTAGGAGTTGCCCCTCCAGAGCTGGAGTGCCCCTTGGGGCTCCTCAGGGGCTTCGTAGCTCTGCCTTGCTCCATCTGCTGATCTGGTATGCTCCCTTCTTGGTTTGATCCATTTTCTGGGGTTCAGACTGAGCTGCCTCCCCACCATGTGACCCCAGAAATGTCCTCTGTAAGGGGAGAGCGTGACACATGCTGTTGTTGGTTGCCCAGTCTCCTCTGTGTCCCATTAGCTTCCCACAGGGACGTCATCCTCCAGGACTGGTGTGCCAGTGTGGGGTCCAGTATGGCTCTCTCTCTTCCTACCTCTTGGCCTGCCTCCATGTGGGTGTGGCATGCTGGCCCCTCTGCCCAACCTGTAGGTTCAGTTCTGCTCTCTGCCACATCCACTTCCTGGGAGGGGGTCAATTTGGCTCTGGTTGGGGCCAGCCCTGTAGCTCCCTCTTTTCATGCATCCTTCCATGTGACCACGCTGTCCTCGTGGTTTGGTGCATCATGGTAGGGTCTGCATGCACACTCCTGACTCTGTGTAGACAAGACCACTATTCTCCCCCGGGTGGATTAGTGTCCTGCTCCTCCCTCAAAAGATGTTATCTATTAGCTTCTTTTATATCCTATCAAAATAAACTCTACATTGCAAGCATTCTAAGCAGTAGCAAGGAAATAATTGATATCTCCTGAAGAGGCCAAAATAGGAAACGTGTAGAAATTTAGAATTTTCAGAAATGTATTGTGGCAGTTACATAATCTGTTGCCAATTTGAGACTTATGAGTGAAGGGGTGGAGTTCCCCTGTCAGTCAGGTTGCACCTTGATGACTTCATTTGGAGGTGCTAAGGAGATAAATAGCTTGCTGAAG
>NW_022103898.1:78487175-78489427 GCF_000313985.2 Echinops telfairi | reverse complement strand
ATTAACGATGTATGTCTTTTAGGACCCTGTCTTAAAATGTTTCAAAGCTATATTTTCTTCAGGTGCTGTCAATTCATTTAACTTCATTTTACAGAGTTCTCTTTGCTATTTGTTGTTGTTGTTGTTACAGTCTTTATGAAAACGAGCCCTGAAACACAGTGGTTACCTGCTTGACAGCTAGCCAAAAGGTCAGTGCTAGAACCCACTAACCTCTCTCTTGGCAAAACACGGGGTAGTCAAATTTCTGTAGGGATTACATTCTAGGAAACCCTATGGTGCAAATCTATTTATTCCTATAAGATTTTTATAAGCCTGATTTGACTAATTGGTAATGAATTTTTCCTTCAATTGTATAGTAGCAGATCAACAGGTTTTCTTCAGTACAGGCATGAAATAGGTTTGAACTACAGACCTTTTGTTTAGCAGCCCAGAATCCAAACAATTGCACTACCAGGACTCTTGACTCAAATTCCAAGATGAAATCAATGCAATGAAATCTAGTCTGAGTCCTGACATCTTCCTGGTAATGCCCTAGTCAGCAAACTGAAAGGTAAGTGGTTGGAAATCATCAGCTGTTCCCCTGATGAAAGTTATAACAGGCCTCTTCTCTCAACATTATAGTGAAGGCCACATGATAACCCAGGAAGAAGTACACTATACTCCTAAAGAGCTGGTAGAGTTTTCTGATTTGCACAGGCAGAAACCTAGAGGCTATGGGTGAGAATGGCTTTCTAAGGTGTGGGATAATGGTGCAAGCTGCGTAAGCGTGAATTTGTCTGAGTTTATTTCTATGGGCCACAAAGTACAGATTTTTCATTCAGTATTGCAGCTAGAGAGATTAGGTGAGGATCTAATGATGTCCTCAGTGGGTTTGCTGAACCATGGATTGGTAGATGGTCTGAACTGAGTCAAATTGAAGTACCAGACCGCCCTTAGTATACTATAGAAGAAGGTTTCCCAAGGCTTACAGAAATGGATATGTTACGGTGAATTTATCAGGATCAACCTGATAAATAGGCTGATAAAAGAAGTGCCCAGAGGACATCTTTTACCAAAACAGTAAGAAACAAATTTGTGAAAGAGCCATAGTAACTTTGAAGACCCCTATGGTTGGTATTTTTAGCAGCCTGGCTTGACAGTGTGAATTGCCCTGAGTGAATTAAAGACACTTGCCTGCAATAAGGCTAATTGGGCCCCATGGGAGTAGGGTCCAGGCAGTACTCAGTGGAGAGAGTCAAGTTGGGCTTGGTTACCATAAAGGACAATAGAGTCAAAATACTGATAAGAAGAGCCTGACTTGGTTGCAGGACCTATGGCATTGTATATATAGGCAAGGTGTCCCTAAGAGTGAAATAAATGGGACACTTACTAAATAGTTGACCTATACAAGTAGAAAAAAATTCAATCTGTTGACTGACAATGTAATTCAAATTGCCAGACTAGAGAATCCCAGTCCCTCAATCCATTCTCAGACTTGAGTTAGTTTATAGATTCACAATGCCTTGAATAAAGGGGAGGCTGGGTCCCTTTGAGGAAGGACTCCACTATATCACCAAAGATTTATACTGTTTGTCTTTCTCAGAGTATTCCTCAAAGGGATCTGTGACCTTTCATAAGAGTGACCATTAATTGGGGAGAAGGAAATAAGCAGACTTTTCACAGATTATTGGACACTGGCTCTGAATTAACACTAATTTCAGGAGACTAAAATGTTTTAAATGCCCACCAGTTAGAGTGGGAGTGTATGGAGATCAAGTTATTAATGGAGTCTTAGCTACGGTTTGTCGAACAGTGGGTCTTTGAAGCCACCATGGAGTAATTTGCCCCATTCCAGAATGCATTATTGGAATATACATATTCAGAAAATAGTATATTTGATCCCTGTAATATGGAAATAGGACTATTATGGTAGGTAAAGTCAAATGGAAGCCATTAGAACTGCCTCTGCCGAAGAAAAGAGTAAGCCAAATACATTACCTCAGTCCTGGAGTGCTTGCAGAGATTAGAGCCACCTTTAAGGACTTGAAGGATACAGTAGTAGTGATTCCCACCAAAACCTCATTTAACTTGCCTATTTGGCCTGTGAAAAAATCAGCTAGATCTTGGTGAATGACAATGGATTATCATTTACTTAGCCAGGTGGAGACTCCATGTCCAGCTGCTATCCCAGATATCATCTCATTGCTTGAGCAAATGAATACTTCCCTGGGAACGTGGTATGCAGCTATTGATCTGAACAATGGCTTTTTCTC
>NW_022103898.1:78483898-78484814 GCF_000313985.2 Echinops telfairi | reverse complement strand
CCTCTGCAGAGGAAGACTTTAACAATCAAGAGGATAGAATGACATATGCTGTAGAACTCAGTCCTCCTCACCAGTCATGGCCTTTCCCCACTGGCTCCTGTCCTTGCCCAATAGGTGCATGAACAAAGTGCTCATGATGGCAGGAGCAGAGGGCATGCTTGACTCATCAACATGGACTTCTGCTCACCAAGGCTAACTGGGTTCCTGCCACTGTTGCGTGTGCAGTTTGCCAGCATCAGAGACCAATACTGAGTTCAAGAAGTCAGACCACTCTTTTTCAGGATCAGCCAACAACCTGGTGGCAAGTTGATTACACAGGGAACTTCTTTCAGGGAATAGACCGTTGGTCTTCATACAGACTTGATTTCTCTGCATACAATCCTTTTGCCCAAACTACTATTCATGGACTTGAAAAAAGATCTCATCCACCCACATGGTATCGCCCCAGCATTGCTTCAGATCAAGAGACTCACTTCACAGAAAATGAGGTGTGGCAATGTGAATCCATTGGCTTGCCATGTTCCCCAATCTCCTGACATCTGGCTTAATACAATTATGGGGCCACAATATGTGTCTAAAGACATAGTGATGGGGTCATCTTGGTGGTAACATTGTGCAAAGTTCAAGCAATGTTCTCCAGGAGCCTGTATATGCTCTAAACCAGCATCCAGTATCATGTGCTGCTTGTCCAATAGTGATGATTCACGAGTCCAGGAATCAAGTGGCGGCACCACTGAATAATATTCCTAATAATCCACTCACCACATTTTTGATTCTTGTTCCTGAAACTCAATTCTGCCATGAATCCTTACAGCCCTGATTCTTCAGGAATAAAGGTTTGTTTCATCACACCAGGCAAAGAACCACGACCACCTGAGGTACTTACTGAGGGAATCATTAAAAAAGTGAGAAGGTA
>NW_022103898.1:78482049-78483307 GCF_000313985.2 Echinops telfairi | reverse complement strand
ATGGATTCATTTACCTCTGCACCCACCAGCATATGGCACTGCTGCTTCCTAATTGTACTTTCTGTTTGTCACCTTCCAAAGCTACATCAGTCAGTAGAAGCCTCCCGCTTCCATCTGACGTAGAGACTTGAACCAGACTTGACATACTGGCACCTATTTCTACACCTGTGTAAGTCATTACTTAAAATAAAATAAATATCTTCCTATTTAAATACATATGCAAACATCATTTTTCTTCTCTAGATAACCCGATACAACACAGTAATGTAGTTGAGCATCATTTCATTTGATTATTGGCCATTTTTATTTCTACTTGGGAGAAATATGTGCTTATATACATTTATACAGGACCCCTGCTGGTGTAGTGGTTACTGTTGGGCTGTGATCCACATGTTGGCAGTTCGAAACCAAGAGCAGCTCTGCAGAAAAAAACGGAACTTTCTACTGACATAAAACAGTTACAGTCTCAGAAACACACCAGGGGTCACTATGAGTCAGCGTTGACCCAATGGCAGTGAGTTATACATTTATACTTTTTAATTAGGTTATTTATTGTTTATTATTGAATTGAAGAAGTTGTTTCTACACTCAAGTCCTTCATCAAGTCCTTCCCATTCTATGGGAAGACTTTTCACTTTCCCCTTGAATTTTCTGGTTCTAATTGCCAATTGGGCAAAGTTTACAGAGATCATCAGTTTTATATTCCACAATATATGCACGTGATTTTATTTCATCCAGAGTAATCCCCTCAGAATAAGCACACTTATTCCACGTTCTCCTTGGCTTTGCTGTTTCCATTTTTCTTGCTTTTCTAACCTTTCTGAGAGTTGTCCATGGGCAAATGCTGCTCTTTCAACTTTAAATGGTTGTTTTTTCCAATGTGTGCACACTTCACTGGTGTTAAATAGTTCCCATATAGATCTGTTTATTAATTGGTGGAAAAGTGAGTCATGGAGTAATTCCACTTCCAAACCTGAAGGATGATGAAAAGTCACAGCATCAAGGGTTGCCTAACTCTCTATTATACCAGTAAGTCTGGCATCTTTTATGATTTGGAGTTTTGTTCAATACTTCTATTCTATCCAAGATCTCCTAATGTGTCAGTAGGGGTAGCCAGGAATCATGTAGTTCTACAGGTTTCAAGGTTGCGAAGAATGATGCTGACCAGGTCCAATGGATTAACTGTTCCCTTATGTCTTTCAGTTTTAATTATTTTTGTCCCCTCCAGATGTGGAGATAAAAAGTTATTGATTTGTAT
>NW_022103898.1:78477387-78480120 GCF_000313985.2 Echinops telfairi | reverse complement strand
CCACAATTTTCATTATTTGAATAATGTGACTATGAATATGCCAGTTTTTTGCATGGCCATATGTTTTCATTTTTCTTGAAAATAGGAGTGGGGTAAGTGAGTCACATGGTAACTTTATGTTTAAAGTTTTATAAAATCACATCTCATGCTTTTTTCGAAGTGGATACACCATTTTACATATTCACCAGAAGGGCTTCAATTCTTCCACATTCGCTATATCTCTGTTTTATTTGTTATCATCATAATTATGGATGTGAAGTCTTACCTGTGGCTTCAATTTGCATTTCCCTGATGGCAATGAAAATGAGTACCATTTTATGTGATCATTGGCCATTTTTACAGATATTCTTGGAAAATAGGTATCTATCTACTTGTTCGTTTCCAATTTGCTAATTGTTTTTTTATTATTGAATTGCAAGAGTGCTTTCTATATTCTACATCCAAGTCTTACATCAAATATTTGATTCACTTTCTTTAAAAATATATATTGCCTATTGAGTGAGGTTGTACAGAGATCATTAGTGTTACATTCCACAATGTATACTCATTTTGTTTCACTTCGTTCTTTGTCAGTCCTTCAATGTGTGCTCATTTATCCTAAGTTCTTCCTGTTTCCACTGCTCCTTCTTTCCGAGCCATTCTTAAACTTGTCCCTGAGTAAGCACTGCCCTTTATATCCAAAACAGTTGATTTTCTAAGGGGTGTGCACTTCATTTGTGCTATTGTTCACATTTTGCACCAGTTAATTTTGGCTGAAAATTTAGTCCTAAGGGTGAGCTCAGTTCCAGACCTGAAAGGTAACTGAGAATCATAGTCTTGGGAGTTCCACCGTTAACTATCAGAACAGTAACCCGATTCTCTTTCGTAATTTTGAGTTTTGTTGTCTCCAGGACCTTGTAGTGCCTTGGTAGCTGTAGTCAGGCATCATTACCTCAAGGGTTTCAAGGTTGTGGAGAGGGATGTTGGCATGGTCCATTGATCCTTTGGACCAATTATTTCCATATACCTTCCCATCTCTGTAACTATTCTTTCCTATGGATGGGAATAAAACAAATTTCCTGAATTGCCAATTTTTATCTAAAGTTTTCTAGCCACCTGTGAAATGTTCACTCAAGCAAGCAATATCTAAAGAAAGAGCCTGGGTACTGTTTTCTATTGACTGTTCTAGCTCTAACGAATATTTCTATTAACTTTTCTGAAGCCTACTCCTCAAATCCTACATTGTAAGGATTCTGATATTATGATTGTAAATTTTGTAGCTGGTTTAATCATATTTACCTGTTCCTACCCCTATGAGATTTTGCCTACTGGGACTTCATAGACCCTGACGTCACTGAGGATTGAGTGCTGGACTGCTAACTGTGAGTTCTATGGGTGAAATCCTCCAGCCACTCCAGATCTACTCCCATAAGGATTGACAATCTCAGCATCCCAATGCAAGGCCATTATAGGTCAGAACTGACTTCACGGCTGTGTGTGTGTGTGTGTGTGTGTGTGTGTGTGTATCCATCCTCGATGAAAACCAACCAATGAATGATTTCATTTTAATCTCTGAGTTTCTTCAGTATATGAGTCAAATTTGGAACCCACTTTATGAATTTGTTAAGATATTACTATATAAATGGTGATTTTTCAATGACCAATAAATAACAACATGATAAATGGAGAAAAAATTGACATGGTCAAGGAAGTCATTGAGTTTGGATCCATAATTAATGTTCATGGAGGCAGCAGTGAAGAATTTAAATGTCAGATTATATTGAGTAACTTTGTTGCACAAGATCTTTTCAAAATGTTGAAACATCAGGAGACTAACGTACACCTGACTAAAAATGAAGCTTTTAATAGCTTCAAATGTACATAAAAGTTAGACAACGACTAAGGAAGACAGGAGAAGAATTGAGGCGTTTGAATGATCATACTGGTGAGGCATATTTAAAAGTACCCGGGACTGACAGAAGAACAAACAAATCTGTTTTGGAAGAAGTAGAGCCAGAATTACCCTAAGAAGCCACACTCCGGACATTTAATCAGTAGAGACCAGTCCTGGAAAATATCATGCTTGGAAAAGTAGAAAGTGAGAAAAATAGAGGAAGACCCTCAACTAGATTGATTGATACAGGTGCTACAACAGTGGCTCAAACCTCACAGAGTGTGAGGATGGTGCCGGACAAAGCATTGTTTTGTTCCATTGAACATAGGGTCACTGTGAATTGGAGCTATGGGGTCGCTATGAATTGGAGCTATAGGGTCCCTATGAATTGGAGCTGTAGGGTCACTGTGAATTGGAGCTATAGGGTCGCTGTGAATTGGAGCTATGGGGTCACTATGAAGTGGAGCTATGGGGTCACTATGAAGTGGAGCTGTGGGGTCGCTGTGAATTGGAGCTATAGGGTCGCTATGAATTGGAGCTATAGGGTCGCTGTGAATTGGAGCTATGGGATCACTATGAAGTGGAGCTATGGGGTCACTGTGAATTGGAGCTATGGGGTTGCTATGAATTGGAGCTGTAGGGTTGCTATGAATTGGAACTATAGGGTCGCTATGAATTGGAGCTATAGGGTCACTGTGAATTGGAGCTATAGGGTCGCTATGAATTGGAGCTATAGGGTCACTGTGAATTGGAGCTATAGGGTCGCTATGAATTGGAGCTATAGGGTCACTGTGAATTGGTGCTAACTCGAGGGCAACCTAACGACAACAGGCTGAGATAGGTGAGACTGCATTTTGAGA
>NW_022103898.1:78473383-78476415 GCF_000313985.2 Echinops telfairi | reverse complement strand
ACCTGTTCCTATGTTATATAAGTATCTCGGAATAGAGGCCGATGTGAATGAGATCTCTAAGACGGAGAAATTTTGTAGAAAAAAGTACATGGCTGTTTTGAGGTGTGAATCCAGTAAGGTGAGAGTGATGATGGTCAGGTTTCCAGTTACACTCAACAAGTAGCTAATGAAGAGAAAGATAAAAACCAAAACTTGCAACTGCGGGTCATCCGTCAGTCCCAGCAGAATGAATGTGGTTACTGTACGGTTTCTCATCACTGACTCTTGACTCCTGTTGAACCTGCACGTAACATTCACCAATACTTGAATAAAGAGCCTTGCCACTGTATCCATCATGATCATGGTTTTCTTATATCAATCACTTATAATTAAAAGCTTTTACTCTTTATGTGCACATTCTGAAAATAATTAATTTCAGTGCTTTTGGTTTCTCATTTCACCAAGGAAAAAAGCATCCTGTGGTTCAAGAATTATTTGTTTCCTGTATTTGCTGGACACTTCCTTCTTAAAGTTCTACAAGTATGTCAGATAATTTGGGTTCATAACATGTATTCTGTAGTTGCTTGAACTTTCTGTTCCAGCTCTATGTAATGGAATTTTACTTTCTGCTTTTGTTCATAGCCCACATGCATTTCCCTCCATAAATAGCTCTGTACTCCATCTATATGTGCACATACATGCAAACACACACACATCCTCCTGACTCTTTCTTAGTACTCCCATTGCTAAATAATAACTTATAATTTCTGGTTCAGAATGTAGCACAATTTAATGCCTGATTTAAAGGATTATAATTATCCTTTCATGAAACTCTGTCGTAGGTTTGTTTCAGATACACTACGGGACTACAAATATTTTTCCTGTGATGCTTTGACCTGTTGTTTTCACTTAGCCCTCTTCCCCTCTCATCATACACTGCCCTTTGCATTCACTCAATTCCTATGTTTTCATTTTAAAATGTATGTCCCCAAGCTCGAATTTTTTCTTCACCAGTGATTTAGAAAATGTTTTCCCCGGAGACCCAGGTTCATTTGTACGTGAACTCAGTTTATTGTGCAAATGGATTTTTTATGTATGTGGATCATGCTCAGCTATGATTACCTAAGCTGTGAAAACAGGTATGACCTCATGAGAATAGTCTGCAACATTAGGAAGAACTGATCTGGCTCATAGTTCCCTGATAACTAGAACACTCTCGTTGATTTTTGGACCCCTTTAGGCATTTTTTTTGGTTCAATTTTTTTTGGGCTTGCATTTTTCCATCTTACTTTCTTCCTTCTTCCTATTTTTTTTTAAAATTTTTTCTTCTTCCGTTATTCCAACTCATAGTGACCCAACAGGACAGAACAGAACATCTCCTTTGGCCTTTGTCTCCCTCGGAGTGGCTAGTGGAGTTAGATTCTGATCTGGAGGTTACGTGCCCAACATGTTACCTACTATACCATCAAGGCTCCTTGCTAATATCTTAGGTAAATATTTATCACTGAGTAAATGTAATTGTCCCTGTCAACATTGGGCATCATTCAGTGCATTAAAAATATCTTCCATATCAAAAACACTATAATGTATAATAAAATCAGCTTTATTAAAGGATGAATGCCAGTGAAATATAGTCAACCAGTTTTTGCTTATTTTACTTTGAAAATGTATATTTGAAATGTGGATAGGTAATTCTGATGATGTAATATAGCTGCAGGTAATATGTTATTCTTTTAAAGGATTGTGACATATGCTTATATAATTATATGCACATGTTGACCATTTATGTTGTGAAATTGACAGTAGATATAATATGCTTTTCAATTACTTTAAATGCCAAGATATTTTTATGTATAAAATATGTTAGTGAATGGTATTTATAGACCCAAAGAAACTGCATTCTATAAAGGGTTTTAAAAAGTGTGTTGGGTTTTTTTTTTCCAGGGAATCCAGGACAGATAAACCCTCAGGACAAATGAGAGTAGCGATACCAGGAGGGGAATGGGAAGGTAGGAGGAGAAAGGGGGAATCGATCACAGTGATCTACATATAGCCCCCTTCCTGGAGGACAGACAACAGAAAAGTGGGTGAAGTGAGACATTGGTCAGTGTAGGACATGAAAAAATAATAATTTATAAATTATCAAGGGTTCATGAGGGAAGGAGGGTGGGAAGAGAGGGGCAAAAATGAGGAGCTGATACCAAGGGCTAAAGTAGAAAGAAAATATTTTGAAAATGATGATGACAACAAATGTACAAATGTGCTTGACACAATGGATGTTTGTATGGATTGTGATCAGAGCTGTATGAGCCCCCAATAAAAGGAGGGGAAAAGGTGTTTTTGAAAATACAGATATCATCATTTACATATCAGATTTTGAAGAGATTCATAAAATATATTTTTTCTACAGAGCATAGTAAGACTTAGACTACCCAGAATGAATATAATGAAAATGATCAACTTTATCAAACTTACTATTATGATTTTGAATCATAGTTTATGTTGGCTGTTGAAGCACATCAATCTGAAAACTTCCAGGTTGAAAATGGAGGTCAAGGTGAGGATTTTCATGTGAGCTTCTGTGAGGCCACTGTCACATTCATGGGAACTTTGGATTGAAGAATAGCCATCTTCGACCTTGGTTTACTAAGATCATTTCCAAAAGACAGGAAGTTAGTAGGAGGGGGCTGGAATGTCGGGAATCATCTCCTGCTTCAGGCGAGCTGCTCGTGTGCCCTGGCAGGGCAGCAGGGAGTTTACTATATCTGGCTCCAAATTTGCTTTATTAGACAAAAATGCTACTAAGTGAATAGGGTCCTTGGTGACCAACAAACAAAGTCACTAATGAATCTTCTGAGTAAATTTTGGGGAGAGAAAAAAAGCATAATTGGAGACAGGGCCCTTGGAGACAGGCAGATACAGCGTCATAGGGCATTAGAACGACAGAACACTCAGAAAATAAAACAAAATTTCTCTTCATTTTACTTCATATTACAGAATCTAGGATGTATCATAGGGGAGGATCATAAAGAGAACACATTTGATTATCTTGA
>NW_022103898.1:78471552-78472778 GCF_000313985.2 Echinops telfairi | reverse complement strand
CAGTGCCATAAATTATGGTGTGTACAATCACCACCACCATCTATTTAAAAAATGTCTCATAACCATAAATAGAAACTTAGTACCCTTTAAACAATAACTTCCAGTTTCCTCTCTTCCCAGCCCCTGGCAACTCTTAATAAAGTTTATCTCTATAGATTTGCTGATTCTACATATTTCATATCAATGAGATGATCATAATTATTCTTTGTGTACTTCTTATTTTTCTTAGTATTTTTCTCAAGATTCCTCCATATTAGAGCATAATTTTCCATAGTATGAGATAACCAAAAGTTCCAGCTTTCCGTATTAGTCTCCCTTACGTGCTATGGAAACATCTGCAGCCATGAAGGGAGAGGATTGGCACCGGAGGTCAAAGAGAATGAGAGGTGGGAGCAGAGAGGTTTTGACCAGCCTTCCGTGGGTGCACTCCTAGTCACAAAGCGTGGTGCAAACCGGTCACTGATGTGGGTACTTTGTCATCCGGGGTAAGTGAAGCTGATTTTTTTGTTCCTGATTTGAATGCTGTTTGAAATATTAATTTAAAAAGGACCACACTGGTCCAATTGGCAATTTACTACTCCTTGTTAATTGTTTTTCTTTTGTCTCTTCTTCATATCAGTATTTTATATACTCCATTAGCCTTCCCTTTGAAGTGTTGAGTGCCAGGGCTGCCGTTAGTATTCATTTCACTCATTTTCTCAAGAGTTCATTGCAGAAAGTCTGTATAGTACAGCTGCCACTTCCACCATCTTATATCCTCCTCTATTCACATTTCTTGAATAATAATTTTGACATTTGCATATTCTTATTAGTAAAATAAAATATTCACTTTTGGAAAGTTTGCAAGTGCTTTTAAAAATTGTGTTTCTCTTTTTTACTGAATTCTCATTGAATTGAAAAGGTTCTTTATAACACCGAGATATAAAGATGTGATATCTGTGGGTATACAGTGATATATATGTGGGTAAGTAAACAATATTGCTACCAGGGTTCTAGTTCATACATGCACAGGTTTATTCTACACACAGTGGATATAAACATAGCTCTGTGATCAGTGAATGGCTGCATAAAAATTCACCCAATAACACACTTGTCTTAGTCCCATCGGTGTACCTTAAAAAGGTATCAAAGAACAAAAAATCATATCATTGTGTACTCACCTCCATGATACGATCACTGAAGACAAATGGGTGCATAAGCAAATGTGGCGAAGAAAGCTGATGGTG
>NW_022103898.1:78468538-78470707 GCF_000313985.2 Echinops telfairi | reverse complement strand
GGTACAATCAAACGATGGCTGTTGAGGGGGTCGACTAGCTCAGTTCTCCACTTTGCTTTCAGACAGTAGCAATGATATCCCTCAGCCACTTCATCTGAAGCTGGCAGTACCCTGCCAAAGTATGGCTGCAACTGTTATTGAATTGTCTTCAAACATTTTTTATTTTTTATTTATGATGTTGTGTGTGATGTTAATGATGCTATTCGATAGTTTTCACATGGAGGGTCACATTGGTTTTTTGGAATGGACACAAGTATGGATCTTTACCAGTCAGTTGGTTAGGGAGCTGTCTTTCAAAGTTCAAAGCATGGTCTGGTGAATGTTTCCAGTGCTTCAAAGGCTTATTTAAACATATCAACTGGTAGTCTATCCATATCTTGGGTCTTCTTCACTAAAGCATTCAGCACAGCTTGATATTCTTTATTCAATATCATTATTTCTTTATCATATGCTACTTTTTGAAATTATTGAACATTGACCCATTCTTTATGGAACTCCATGAATTCTTTCAATTTTCTTTCTATGCTTCCTGCATCATTCAGTATTTCCTATAGAATCTTTCAATATTGAATATTGAGTGTTAGGTATTTTTCTTCATTTATTTCAGCTTGAGAAATGTTGAGTATGTTCTTTGTTTGGGGCTTTCTAACTCTAGGCGATTGCACAATTCCTTCTATTTAATCCACTTTATTCATCTTAGATGCCCACTGTAAAATTCATCCTTTCCTCCATTTGCTTTAACCATTATATCCTCCAGAATAAGTTTCAGAGTTTCCCTCATTCCCGTCTTCTTAATGACCTTTTTCTTACTACAGTATATTCTTGATGTCATCCTGCAGTTTGCTGCGTCGTTAGTCATCAACATTCAATGTGACTATGCAAAGACATTAGACTATGTGAATCATAATATGTTCTGGATAACAGTCAGAAAAATGTGAGTAACAGACTATCTAATTGTTTTTATGCAGAACCTGTATTTAAACCAAAATTTCAATAGGAATAAGGTAATACTGCCGGATTTGAAATCAGGAAATTGTGGTGTGTTAGGCTGTATCTTCTCACCATACTTATTCTATATTTATGCTGAGCAAATAATTCAAGAACCTGTACTACATGAAGGAGGATGCAATATCAGGATTGGAAGAAGGCTTATTAACCTGAGATATGTAGATGATACAACCTTGCTCTCTGAGTGAAGAGAATTTGAAGCGCTTACAACCCAGTGTAAAGAAGACCAATAGCCTCACAACTGGACCAACAGGTAACATCCTGATAAAGGCAAAACAGATCGAAGTTGTCAAGGAATTTTTCTTGCTTGGATCCGCAATCAATGCTTATAGAATCCTCAGGCAAGAGACCAAAGGACTCTTATTGGGTAAATCTGCTGCACCACACCTCTTTACAGTGACGAGCAAGGATGTCCCTTTGAAAACTAAAGTATACTTGACTCAAGCCACGATATTTTCAGTAGTTTCACGTGCATGTGAACATTGTACAATGAATAAGGAAGTGAAGAAGAATTGCTGGTTTTGAATCCTGGTTTGGGGAAGAATATTGGAAGCACTATGGACTGCCAGGAAAAACAGAACCCTCTGTGATAGAAGAAGTGCAGGCAGAGTCCGCTTCCGAAACAAGCATGGCAGGACTTCATTTCACATATCGCGGGGAGACCAGAGCCTACAGAAGGACATCATGCTTGGTAAAGTCGGTCAGGGCAAAAGGAGAGAACGTCAACGAGATGGATTGAAACAATGGTCTCAAACGTAAGGAGGATTTTGTGGATGGCATAGGACTGGTGATGTTTTCACTTGTCATGCATAGGGTCTCTATGAATCAGAACCCCCTCGACACCACTTGATAAAAAGAACTTCACAGCTGGGCCAGTTCAATCCAAGGGAGAAAGGTCAGTTCAGAAGTTTGCGGTTGCTCTATTTTCTAGATTCTGATAGGGTAATCTTGTTAACCTTTTTCAAACAGCATGGTAAACAAAAGGGCTTATTCTGAAGATGCTTTTAACATATTTAAACCTGAATTGGTGAGAGAAATTCCAGGGAACTTTTGTGAAGGAATTTTTTTCCATCATGGCAATCATTGAAAACGCAAACTAAATTCACTGTGCCATTGATGCTGACTCAAAGTGACCTTATTCTCCAAGAGTAGCAAGGGTTT
>NW_022103898.1:78466794-78468074 GCF_000313985.2 Echinops telfairi | reverse complement strand
CTCTCAAACTTGGTCTTGGAGTTGTCTGCTTGTGGGTCTGTGTTACCCTCTTAGCAACACGGGGAGCCTGCTTGGAATAAGAAGCCCCAAGGGACAGCGGTTAGCAGCCACAGTCAAGGGACTTACTGAAGTCAACCACCTGTAATACAATAGGCAGGAGCAGGCACAAAAGCTGTGGCAGCTGTTTTCAGGGATTGCAAGCCTTATGGTTCTATGGCTCAAGGGACACAACTGAGTCAGCAGTCACTTGGAGTGCCACACATTGCATGCTGGTCTTGCCTTGTGGTACCATCTTAAACTAGTCTCTCCCCATTAATGGATAAGCAATGAGATTTTGCCTCATCAGATTTATGTACGTTCCTG
This sequence comes from Echinops telfairi, assembly GCF_000313985.2. NCBI lineage: Eukaryota > Metazoa > Chordata > Mammalia > Afrosoricida > Tenrecidae > Echinops > Echinops telfairi. The sequence goes on along the minus strand of NW_022103898.1, from coordinate 78,467,711 downwards.
TGTATGTGAGAACAACTTCAAAAAGATGTGGAAAGATTCATTTTATCTTTCAATTCCATCTGACCCTGAATATTTGGGAAACCTCTCATTTGTGTACATGTGTATGTATGTATTTATAATATATATAATGGTGCTGTAGATTTTTTATTCATTTTCTTAATGGCATCATATTTAAAATAGGCTTTTCATTGTCATGAAATACACTGTGTCAATATTTTCATTTTTGGCTAATGCAATTTTGTCCCAAATAATTTATTTTCATTTTAAGAGCATGAAAGTATTCTCACAGATATTTCTAGAAATGCTATTATTTTAATCTTCACCTCTGGTAGTTACATAATATTGTCAGTCAGTTTGAGACTTAACAGTGAATGGGTGTTTAGCCTGTCAATCAGGTCACAGCTTTATGATTTCATTTGGAGGCACTAGGAGATAAATAGCTAGCTGGAAGCGGGACACTCATTCACTCCCTGTGAGACATTCCTGCAGACAAGACACACGGAGACAGGCTGATGGCAGCCAGAGGCTTGGAGCTGGAGGAGCCACATGGAGACCCACGCCAGCACTGACATACTTCCACCACCACTGGATCCACAAGTCTTTGTACCCATTGGGCTGTGATGTTCCTACATTCAGCATCATTGCATGTGTTTCGTAAGTCTAAAAAGGAATATATGGACTAGTATCGACTATGGAGTAATATCAGACGTATGGACTTGATTAGGACTGGGTTGGGATGTTTTCTCAATATACAATTGTTCTTTTATATAAAGCTCTTTCCTATAAAAAATAAAAATAACACAAAGGAGAAGTAGAAACATGTTTCCCCATAGACTTTTCCAGCAAAAAAGGTGAAGGGCAGATATGACTCAACTCTTCATCAGTGGACGAGAGTAGAGATAGTGAAGAAGCTGGGT
>NW_022103898.1:78455269-78456699 GCF_000313985.2 Echinops telfairi | reverse complement strand
TCTCTGTGATTTGCAACAATGTGAATGATAAGTGAGAACCTCTTAAAGGCATAAGCATTTGAGAAACTTTGGGGGGAAATTTAGAGTATGACATTTTATACAGGAAATAATCTTGATATATATTTAATTGCTATAACTAGGGTTTCAAAGCACCTTGTTGGTCATAACACCCCCCACACATTAACAATTTCTCCAGGAAAAAAAATTTTGAGCACGTATATGAAAATGACTAGAATTTCCATTTGTGGTTAAGTAAACATTCTTATAATAAAGGGCACCTAGGGGACCCTATCCATCCTTATGTCATTATTTCATGTGAAATAAGTATATGCGGAGTATGAATGCATTCTCAAGTACAAATCAAAAGAGAATAATTTTTAATCATGAAAAATTAGACATCATTATAGATTATATTCCCATTAAAATACTCTTATGAATAGTCATTGTGTATGTCTTTTATCAAACCACTGGTCATGTCAAAGATGAGGCTTGTTCCTTCTGTGAAGGGTTCCTGAGGGGTGCGCTGGGGGAGGGAGAGGGGTAAAAGGGAGCTGTTATCAAGGGGTTCAGGAAGGAAGAAAATGTTTTGAAACTGATCATAGTAACAATTGTACAACAGTGCTTGATGTGTATGAACTATAAGTAGTATGACAGGATTAGCTCCTAATAAAATGGTTTGGAAAATAAAATTACAGTCTCAGAAACTTGTAGAGGCAAGTCTACTGTGAGTCACACTGAGTCGAAATCTACTCAATGGCAGTGAATTATAAGCCGTGTCAACAAATGGGCTATAAATCTATTTAATGGTATTTGTATTTAAGTTTAATAAGGTCTAAAAGGTAGAAAAAATCAGATGGTAGGTAATTTGAGGAGTTATCAATTTTTGTGATATACATATGATACTGGATTTAATAGTGAATTGATTGTAAAATAAAATTGTATACCCTTCCATAAGTCATGATAAAGACCGGATTTAAAACCAATTGAGTGACTGATCAAAGAGTTGAGAGATTTTTACTTTTTTAGTATTCATTATCAACTCAAGCAAATACATGTACAATACATGTACAATTCATATAAAAATCTGTCAGAAAATCATTGCCACCTTTTCAAATCTTCTGTCTCTCAGTTTGAGAAGAAGTCAGGAGCCAGGGATGAGAAACCATACGGAAATAACCTCATTCATCCTCCTGGGACTGACAGAAGACCCACAACTGCAGATACTGATGTTTATATTTCTACTTCTCGCCTACTTATTGAGTATGACTGGAAATATAACCATTGTCTTCCTCACATTAGTGGATTCCCATCTCAAAACAGCCATGTACCTGTTTCTCCAAAATCTATCCTTCTTAGAAATCTTGTTCACTTCTGTCTGCATACCAAGATTCCTACACAGTATATCAACAGGTGACAGGACCATTACATAT
>NW_022103898.1:78421350-78454559 GCF_000313985.2 Echinops telfairi | reverse complement strand
CTTATGAAGAATTAACGACAGGGTTCTTTCTTCAGATTTTGTTTGCTTAAGGAATGTTTCTTGGAGGCCTAGTGAACTTTACATAAAGTATCAATAGTTCAAGATGTTTTACCTTAGTATTTGTTCCTATATGCTTATCATGAAATAAATATTTCTTAAGGTCACTTTACAACAACATTTGCCCTGGTAGCTAGTGGGTTATGCTTTGGTCAATAGTTTGGGAGAAAGATGGGGCTTTCTACTCCCATTAAAAGTAACAGTGTTGGAACCCAACAGGGGCAGTTCTACCAGATCTTATAGAGTTGCTATGAGTCAGCCTTGACTCAATAACATTGTGTTTAAGATTTTGAGTTTGATATATTTTAAAACCCTCTCCACATCCTGGATGACTACAGAAAAAATAGTCCATTAGTTATTTGTGGCTTTTGTAAATTAATATATCTAGATAACAGAAGCTTACTATAGAATAAACATGGATTCTCAGGTAGGTAATGGGATTTTTAAAAAACTACTTCAGCAAGAACTGTGTTAAAATGAATCATGAAGGCTTGATCAAAATGGCTTTATTAAATTTCTCCTTTACAATGGTGTCTTAAGAATTTTAATAACGCACACTGATACTTATTATGTATTGACAAAACTACAAATGTAACATATCTCCTCAAAATGAGATGGAGAAAGAGCTGCTTTCTCAGAGTAGAGTCGACAATGCTGACGTGATTTGGGTAAAGTCTGTGGGAGTAGAGATTTCAGGAGAACCAGCTAAAAAAATCAGCTAATTAAAGAAACTTGGAATGTGCAAAGTATGAATCTAGGAAAATTGGAAGTCATCAAATATGAAATAGAACATATAAAGATTGATATTCTAGGCATTAGTGAGCTGAAATGAACGAGTAATTTTCTATGGCTTGAAAGGCACAATCAAGGGAAATGGCTTCACATTGCATTCATTGTCAAACAGGACATTGCAAAACCAATCTTGGAAGTAAAATGCGGCCTGCAGTAGAATTATATCTACCCATCTTCAAGGAAATCCAATAAAAAAATTCAAAAATCCAAAAAACTATTATTCAAATTCACCATAAAAGCTAGTGATGAAGAAATTGAAGGATTCTACCAACGTCTTCAGTCAGAAATTGAACAAAGTATACTCAAGATGCAATGATAATTATTAGCTGTTGGATTGCGAAAGTTGTGAACAAAGAAGGAGGAATTATCGTGAACAAAAATTGGAAAAGATGGGCTTCATGATAGAAACAATGATGGAGATATCATGATAGAATTTTGCAAGACCAACCAATGACTTGTCCATAGGTAATACTGTTTTTGAGCAACACAAAAAGTGACTATACATGTGGACTACTCCAGATGGAATCCACAGAAATCAAATTGACTACATCTGTGGGAAGAGACAATGGAGAAGCTTGTTATCAGCAGCTAAATTCAGCCAGGGGATGACTGTGTTCATATGTAAGTTGAGGAACAAACAAGTTTTCGAGAACCAAAATATAGTCTGGAGTCTATCCGACCTGAATATCAAGAACACATTTATCTCTTCGATGGTGCCAGGCTATCCGATAAAGACTTGTCTCCGAACAAGAAGCCATCTCAGTGAGATGTCAACTAGATCCACACGGAAGAAGAACACCATCATCAGTCACCAATGGACTATAAATCATATAATCCAAAGTCAAAGGTGGGTAACTCAGAGAGTAAATTGTGGGAATTATGTTTGCAGAAGGCTATGGATGAAGTGGGACCCCAAGATACACTGTGGCAACTTCATAGGAAATAAAACCTCCTATGATCTCTCTCTATCCATAGTAAAGAGATTGGAGGAACATGGTTAGCAAATAGAATGTATTGGAGAGATGATGATAAGAGATCAAAAGGATAAACCTGATTTTAAACAGTTAAAACATTGCCAGTTGCTCCCCCCTCTGCTGCATATTAGGCCTGATCTAGTTTCCAAAATTGTCTGCTTCTTTTTGTTTTTCGTTTGTTCATATTGGATTTATCTCAGATGTGTTATATCATGTTGAAGCTGTGTTTCATATGTTTTCTTGTTTGGGGTTCATGAAACCAAGGATTGATGAACCTATAGGCACAGCAAGTAGAATAAGGGATTCAGGGGAGGGGGGACATTACAATGGCAGAGGTGGGGGAGCGGGGGTATGCCAAGGAGTCCAGGAAGAAAAAGAATGTTTTGAAACTGATTGTGGTAGCAATTGTACAATACTGCTTGATGTGATTGAAATATGGAATTAGATATGTATTAACTCCCAATTAAAAATAAAATAAAAGAACAAATTTGACTCATTAAACACTATGACAGAATACTTGATAAACTCTGGGAAGACATCAAGACCATCATTCATGAAGGGAGCAACAAGTCATTGAAAATACAGAAAAGAAAAAGGGATCAAAATTGATTTCAGAAGAGACTCTGAAGCATGCTCTTAGCATAGAGTAGTTGGTGCAAATGAAAGACAGCATGAAGTCAATGAGATGAATAGAAAATACCAAAGGATGGCTAAGAAGATAAAGTCCAATATATAATGAAATGTGCGAAGACCTAGAGTCAGAAAATAAAAAAGGAATAGCATGCTCAGCATATCTTTAACTGATAAAACCCAAGAAAAACTAAAAGCCTCAAGTTGCAATATTGAAAATTTCCATAGGGAAAATGTTGAATGAGTCGGGAACATCAAGAGAATATGGAAAGGATACACAGAGTCACTCTACCAAAGGACACGTCCACATTCCACCATGTCAGCAGTTAGCATATTAGCAAGAACCAATGATACCGAAAGAAGATGTTCAAGCTGAATTGAAAGCATTTTCCAAAAACCAGGCTCCAGAAATTGATGGGATACTAGTTGAAATGATGAAGCTCTGGAAGAGTTTATTATTTATTACTCTATGCCAGGAAATGTGGAACACAGCTAGTTGGCCAGCTGAATGGAAGAAATCCATATTTGTACACATTCCAAAGAAAGGCGATGGAACAGAATGCTCAAATTATAGAACAATATCATTGAAATCACATGCAAGTAAAATTTTGCTGAAAATAATCACACAGCAACTGCAGCGTCCATTGAGAGGGAGCTTCCAGTGTTTCAGGACAGATTTCAAAGAGGACATAGAACAAGGGATATGTCATTGCTGATGTCACATGAGTGTTGACTGAGAGTGGATGATACCAGAAAGGTGTATTATTTATTTTTAAAGTGTTTTATTTTATGTTGTGTTTTATAGTGTTATTTTATGTGTTGTGTTTTATTGATTATGCCAAGGAAATCAACTTTTTGGATCATAACAAACTTGATAACCTGAGAAGAATGGGAATTCCAGAACACTTTATTGCACTTTTGTGGAACTTGTACATGGATCAAAAGGTAGTTATGCAAATGGACAAAATAATATTGCATGGCCTAAATTCAGGAAAGATATGAAACTTAGTTGTACCCTTTCAACATATTATCCAATTTGTATGCTGGGCAGCTCATCAAAGAAACTGGATTATTTGAGGATTGCTATGTCAGGATTAGAAGAAGGCTCATTAACAACCTGTGAGGATATGCAGAGGAAACAACCTTTGTTGAAAATGAAGAGGACTTGAAGCACTTGCTGATGATGAACAAGTATTGAAGCCTTCAAAATAGATTACAACTCATTGTAAAGAAAACTAAATTTTTCACAACTGAACTGATAGGCAACATCGTGATGAATGGAGAAAAGGTTGATGTTGTCAGGGATTTCGTCTTGTTTGGATGCCCAATCTATGCTCATGGAAGCAGCAGTCAAGAGGTCAAAAGAGGCATTGTAATAGGTCAATATGCTGCACAAGACCTCTTATGAGATGCAAAGCAAGAATGCTACTTTGAGGACTAAGGTGCTCCTGACTCAAGTCATAGAATTTTCCATTGTCCTTTATTAATGTGAAGGTTGGGCATTGCATGAAGAAGAATTGATGCATTTGCATTGTGGTGCTGGATAAGGATAGTGAACATACAGGTTGTTAAAAAGGCAAACGGATCTGTCTTGGAAGAAGTAAGACCAGAGTGCTCCTTAGAGGCAAGGATTGCAAGCCTGTGTCTTACATACTTTGGACATGTAAAAACATGCCCCTGTTAGGAGAGACCAGTCCCTGGAGAAGGACATTATATTTGGTAAAGAATAGAGGCAGTGAAAGGAGGAAGGGCCTCCAAGACATGAATTCACACAGTGGCTGTAACAAAGGGTGGAAGCATAGGAGCAGTTGTGAAGCTAGCAGAGGACCAGGCAGTGTTTCATTCTGCTGCACATCCGGTCGCCCGGGGTCAGAAGCGACTCAATGGTTCCTAACAGCAACATTTGCCCTTTCCTATGAGCATAGAAGAGAAAAGCATCGTCAGTGTTACCTGTACTCTATAATGCGTTTGATTTTGTTTTAATTCTGAATAGTGAGATACTAAGCTAAGATTGTATTAAAATTCACATAATATCAAACCCCCAAAAATATTTTACTAGTCATAATTTTACATAGAGAAACTGAGGCTTATGAAAAGCGGTAGGACAGTTGTTTAAAAATGGTTTTGATGAATTTGAAAGCATCTGTCTGTTCTAATGCATGTACCTGCATCTCCAGAGAGATCTCAAGATGACATCATGGACTGTCCTGTGAAATATCTATTAGTGTTTACGTGGAACAAGATTTATTTCATGAACAGTATATAAAGATAAAGGATAAATGAAACTAGTTTACATTGAATAGTTAATATACTCTCAATAATAAATGAAATTAATTACTGCAATTAGATAATGCTCTATAATAATGTTATATTTAAAGCTTTAAAAATTACCAATGTATAAAATGCTAGGCAACTTGAAATGGAAAAAGGTGTAGAAACAAGAGAAAAGAAGAAAAATGACTGTAACCTGATATTTTTAACTTAATTAAGACATTTTTATTTCGAATCATAACTGCAGGTTGTTTTTTTTTTTGGTGTTTCATGTCAGTTCTCCTCTGCCATCACCCCTAAATGTGAGTCCATTGAGATATGTAAATCTGGCTATGAATTCACAAAATAATGGATAACTTGTAAGAAGAGTTGAAGACTGGAGAATCCCCTCTGACTATTGACCAGGGATGTAAATAGTCTGGCTATCTGATAGAGTGTATTAGAAAGTGGTTTGTGGCTGAAAGTTAATATTTTATCATCTGTTTTCCCATTTACCCCATGAAAAATTGTTATAGGTTTTTAAATTATTTTTTTTTCATTGGGAATTAGGTTGCTGTGTTTTATTTTGTAATTGTTGTTGACGTTGATGTGTTGTATGTTTTTCTTTATATGAAATCCAGGATAAGTGAATGTGTAGGGACAGTTACTTCATTAACAGGTATTTCTGAATGTAGTAAGGAGGTTAGGGGGAGGTAGGGAGGTAATAATAATGAATATAAGAATGAAGAAAAGGTTCCAAAATTGATTGTGGTGTGATTGGATAACTCTTTTTAATATGTTTAAACCATTGAAATGTGTGGTATAGGAATTATATGTCAATAAACCTGAAAAGAAGAAGGGCTCTCTAAACTACGTGTTTGAAAAATATATACAAGCGAAAATTCAGGCAGACAAAAGCATTGAGCAGGTACCCTCATCCCACAGTTATGGGTGAATTCACATATACACATAAACATACGCATATATACATGCACGCACACATTAGCTAAAGTATATGTAAGAAATGATGAGAACAAAGAGCTGAATAGAAAATATCAAAAGACAAGATGAGAAGAGAAAGTAAAAGATAATAATGAAATGCGCAAAGACCTAGAGTTAGAAAGCCAACGAGGAAGAACACACTCGGCATACCTTCCACTGATAGAACTCAAGAAAAAACTCAAGCCGCAAGTTGTACTGCTGAAAGATTCTATGGGAAGCATATTGAATCATTCAGGAAGCATCAAACGAAGATGGAAAGAATACATAGAGTAACTGCACCCCCCCAAAAAAATCAATATTCCACCATTTCAAGAGGTAACATATAATTAAGAACCAAGCAATGGTGCTAAAGGAAGAAGCTCAAGCTGCACTGATAACAAAGTCAAGGCATGAGGGATCGATGGAATACCATTGAAATGTTTCAACAAGCTGATGAAGCACTGGAAGCCCTCACGGGTCTATATCAAGCCTTTGGAAGACAGCTATTTGACCAATGAACTTAAAGAGATCCATATTTGTACTATTCCAAATAAATATGACTAGACAGAATGCACAAATTAAAGAACAATATCATTGATATCACATAGAGTAAAATTTTGCTGAAGATCATCCAAGAATGGTTGCAGTAATATATTGACAGGGAGCTGAGAAAGGTTCAGCCAGATTCAGAAGAAGATGTGCAACAAAGCATATCATTGCTGGTATCATATGGCTCTCAGCTAACAACATAAAATACCAGAAAAATATTTGCTTGTGGTTCATTGGCTATCCTAAGGCATTAAACTGTGTGGATCATAACAAACTAAGAAGAATGGGAATTCCAGCACACTTCATTGTACCCATGCGAAACATGTACAAACATCAAGAGGCAGTTGTGCAAACAGAACAATGAAATACTGCATGGCTTAAAATTGTACATTCTGAAAATGGACAGCCCTGTTAAATAAGTTAATGAAGAGCTAAAGAATGAAAAAAATATCATGTGTATTAATTGGAAGAATAAACATTATTAAGTTTGCAATACTCAGCAAACTGATCCACAGATTCAACATAACCTTTTTCAGAATCCTAGGTTACTTCTGTGCAGAATTGGAAAAGGCAACATCAAATGTATATAGAAATGTAAGGAGTTACAAAAATCATAACTATCTGGGAAAAGAAAAAAAAATTGAAAGCCCATTTTTCTCAATTCCAAATTTCTGACAAAGCTACAGTAATCAAGACAGTGTGACAGAGAAACCCATTGCAGTTTATTCTATTCCAATCCTGGTGATTCCAAGTATTGCCAAGTGAGACTATTTTATATAATTTTCTTGGAAATGATATTTACAGAAGTAAATCATCAGGCTTTTCTTCCAAACAACCTGTGGGAGGGTTCAAACTGCCAACCTTTAATTTAGCAGTCAGGTGTACATTATTTGTAACAACCTGGAGGTATAGTGGTTAGTTGTTGGTTTGCTAGCCTCAAGGTCAGCAGTTTAAAACCACTAGTCGCTCCACAGGAGATGGATGAGGCTTTTTATCCCTGTATAGAGTTAGTCTCTCAAATCCACAGGGACAATTGTATCCTGCTCTAGAGGGTCACCCGAAGTCAGGACTGACTTGATGGCACTGAGTTTTTGAGTTTGGCACCTCAGGATATAAATAACATAATTTAACAAAAAAGAGTTCATGGTGCAGAAATCAAGTGATTTTTGACAAGGGGCTTATAGTGGTTAGATTTTATTTCAACTCGATGGTACCTGTACGGAAGAAAGGGTGGATGGAGCCCAACCAAGATCCAGATGTGCCTAAAAGGACAAATCAATCAGGTGTAGCTTAGTGATGCCCCCTTGGTGATGTAGCCTTCTAATAAGAGAGCCAGAATATTTCTCTCTCTTGCCCTTTGCCTTCCTTCTTGAATGTATTTTGTATCTGCCTCCAAGAGTGGCCCCATGTGTGCTACTGACCCACAAAGCTGTCAGCATCCTGCCAGGTCCCCACTGGTCTTGGATCCATGGGACTCTTCACCTGCTGGCGCCTTGCTTCTTGCTTCACCTGTCCGCATCATCTACCTGTAGCTACATGAAGCTGAAGAGGGCTGTGACTCGTAGCGGACCCATGGACTTGAGTTGGACTAGGCTGGGATGCCTCCTTGGAATAAAATTACTGCTTGATATAAAGTTCTTTGTTATACATATGTGAGGCTCACTAGAGCTGTTTTCTAGAAACCCTGCCTAAGACAAGTTCTAAGAACATTCAATATGGAAAGAGTAGTCCCTTTAACAAATGGTGCTGGAACAATTGACTACATGCATAAGAATGATGTAGGACACCTACCTCATTCCACATGCCAAACATTACACAAAATGGAGCAGCAACCTAAATATAAGAACTAACACTAGAAAATGCTTATGGGGGGTGGGGGAGGGGAGAAATATGTCTTCATGACCTCAGTTTTAGCAGGGGATTCTTAGGTAAGAAACTAAAGCCCTACATGAAAAGAAGAGACAGCTTCTTGTATTTCATAAAAATTAAATCTTCTGTGCATCCAAAATAGTACTAAGAATGCTTAAAAAGAACATCCAGAATGGACAAAAATATTTGGAAATCATATCATTTATAAGAACTTAACTGTCAAGATATTTTACAATTCAATAACAAAACCAGAAGCAACCAATTAAAAAATGGCCAACCAAAATGAACAGACATTTTTCCAAACAATGATATTCAACTAGCCAGTAAGTGCATGAAAAGATTCTCAACATCACTGATCACAAAGGAGATTACTTAAGGCAGTACAAAACAAAAATCAAGTAAACAAAAACCTACTGCCATTGAACCCGTTCACACTCAGTGATCCTAAACAGGGTTTCTGAGGCTGTAAATATTCAGATGCGCACATAGAGTCCTCTTTCTCCAGCTGAGCTGCTGGGGAGTTTGTGCTGCTGCTCTGGTCATTAGCAGGCTCCTGCTTACCTGAAAGCACCGCCAGGGCCCATCATCAGATGAGGTTCTTTGTAGACCTACCTGCTTCAAACCCACGAACTCCATGCTGGCCCCACCCCCAACCCCTGTGTGGCTTTCTGAGGCTATAAGTGTTTATGGGAGTCGAGAGGCCAGTCTTCCTCCCACGGAACTGCTGGTGGTTTCAAACTGTTGTCCACGTGATCACAGCCCAATGTGTAACCACTACCAGAACTCAAGCCATACCTACTAGGATGACTTTCATTAAAAATAATAATAATAACATCAGAAAATAAATATTGTGAGAAGGATGTGTAGTATAAAGAACCTTCATACATCACTGACAGAAAATGTAAAGGAAAACAACTGCTATGGATCAGTTCAGATGATTCTCAAAATCTGAAACAGAACTATCTTGAGAATACTCCTAGGTATATAATGCAATGAAATGAATATGTACACCCACATAGAAACTTCTACACAGACTTTATAGTGCATTATTCATAATAGTCACAAGATCCCTATGTCCATAAATGGATGAATGAATAAACAAATTGTGTACTTGCATGCAATAAAACATGTCTTACTAATAAAAAGGACAAAATACAGACACGTGCTATCATTTTGATTAATTACAAAAACATTATTCAAAGTGAAAGCAATTGAAAATTAAAGACTAAATACTGAGCAATTTATTTTATATCACTTGTTTACAAAAGATAAATCTACACAGAAGAAAGTAATTTGAGAATGCCAGTGGATGTGACAGTGAGACAAGGAATGATTATTTAAAGAGTATGTGATATTTTATGAGATGATGGAAAACATCCCATTGCAGAACATTATGAATATACTGTCACTGAATTACACACTTGTAATAGTTTAGGTACTTTAGAGAAACAAATCCACAGCAACTCATGTATAAGAGAGAGTTTTATGTAAAGAAAATGTGCATCACGAAAACATCCCAACCCAATGCTGCCCAAGCCCACAAGTCCAACATTAACCCATTAACCCAACACCAGTCCACAAAGTCCTCCACCTCACAAAACAGAGGCAATGATGCTGACTGCAGGAGGAAAGCTGAATCCGTGAATGAATAAGCATCTCAGCACTAGCAGGGGTCTCCACATGGCTGCTCCAGCACCCAGGGCTGCATCGGGATAGGTCCATGTGGCTTCTCCTTGGGGATGTCTTGTAAGAAGCCAAGCTTGCAAGCTGAAGCAGGGAACTGCTAAGGCAGCTGCACCCTGGTGCGACCATCACAAAGCAAGAGACCCGAGAACTAGAAAGGCGAGGTTCACCACCCATTTATCCCTCTGCCTTTCAATTAGCCCCACATGTGATTATCGGCCAGGCTGGCACAATTAACTAACTCAAGACTCCATAATACATGTTTTCATATTGTATAAATTCAATCTCCATTAAAACATTTCATTAAAAATTCAAGTTAAAAATTTTAAAGCTTTATGAAAATCTTTAGCTTCTATACAAATATTGGAAAGATGGAATCTTTTAATTTATTTTAAAATAAACTATGAAAAATAAATGTAAGAAATACAGATGATGCATATTTCAAGAGTTGTATTATTTCTCTGAAATGTCATATGTTTTTCTAAGTCAATTGAATTACATAAACAATGACTGGAATGAAACTCAAAAACACAAATCAACTGAACACAATCAACTTGACCTCTCAGACATCTACAGACTACTTTAGCCAACAATAGCAAAATATATATTCTTTTCCATCAGACATGGAGCATTCTCCAGAATAGACCAGAGGTAACATCACAAAGGAAGTTTAATAAATTTTTAAACACCAAGTTCTTACAATTATTTTCTCAGATAATAATGCTATAAAATGAGAAATCAATAATGAGGAGATCTATGTAAAGAAAAATTAAGTACATGGAAATTGTACTTACAACAACACCCTATTAAAAAACTACTGGGTAGCTGAAGAAAAAGGGAATGGAATTTTTTAAACCCTTTAAAATAATCATGAACAGAAAAACATGATACCAAAACATTTGGGATGCAGCAAAAGAAGTACTCAGAGGGCAATTTATTTTGACAAATGCACACATCAAAAATAAAAATGAATGAAAATCAATACTTTAATCCAATATCTTCAACAATTAGAACAAGAGCAGAAAATACCTTCAACCAACAAGAGAAAAAAATAATACATATTAGAACAGAACTAAATGAAACAGAAAACAATACCAATATGAACAAGACAAAAAGTTGGTTCTTTGAAAAGACTAACAAAATGAACAAAACACTACTAAGTTTTTATTAAAAAAGGAAAAGAAGATATAAACATCAAGAATAAGAAATAAAATAGACAACATCACAAAAGAACTAGCTGAAATAAGAATATAATTCACAATACTATGAATTGTGAATTGTGTACTCCAACACATTTGAAATCTGGAAAAAATGGATAAATTTCTGGAGAAACAACTTATGAAAATTAACAGCGACTGATGTAGAAAACTTTCAATAGATTCATATCAAAATAATAAGTAGATCAGATTATTTAAAAACTCTCAGTAACAATAACAAAAAGTAGAGGACAAGAAAACATCTCAGGGGATTGCACTGAGAAAGAGAAGAGTGACTCCAAACTAACTCTAGCTATTCCAGAATATAGAAAAGGATGACAGAATCCAAAACATTTTCTGAAGTGAACACAACGCCAATATCAAAAGCAACGGCATCAGGGCCAGAATAAAAAAATACAGACCAGTGTACTTTATGAACATAAATGCAATAATTATCAATAAAATTCTAGTCAACGGAATCTAGCAAAATATTTTTAAAAATCATTATCAAGTGTAAAAATACTGGTTCAAAATTAGAAATACAACCAATGTAATCCACCTTATAAATAAAACAAAGGAAAACAACTGTATGATAATATCAATCAATACAGAATAAAAATTTTTACATATCCAACATCATTCCTGAAAAAACACTCAAGAAGGGAAATTACTTATGTAATAAAGGCCATTATTTGTAAACCCAACATCCAATTAATGGGGCAAAACAGAATGCCTTCCCCTGGCAAATGGGAAGGGCAGGATGCTTTGTATAACCACTCTTATTCAATATTGTGCTGGAAACATTATCCAGAGCTATTAGACAATAAAAAGAAATCAAAGTATCCAAATCGGCAAGGAATAGCTAAAACACTCTGTTTGCTGATGATAGGATTCTATCCCTAGGAAGCCCAGAGGCTCAACAGGAAAATAACTCCGGCAATGTAGGAGGTTACAAAATCAACATACAAAATCCTAAGGGAAGGGAAGCGGAGAGGGAGGGGAAAAATGAGGACCTAATGCCGGGGGCTTAAGTGGAGAGGAAATGTTTTGAGAATGATGAGGGCAATGCATGTACAAAAGCGTTTTACACAATTGATGTATGTATGGATTGTGATGAGTTGTATGAGCCCCTAATAAAATGATTTTTTTTAAAGCCAGTAGGAATTTCATGATAAAATTTAATTGTAGCTTACATTCAACAAATAGTAAGTGTACAAGCACACATAAATTCTTAGCATATTTAGAGTCAGATGAAACACAAAGGAGATACTGTAATGGCCTCTACATATCTGTTTCCTTCTATGATGTACATCCTTCTATGATGACCTCCAGACTTCAGCCACCAGAAGTCACTCTGTTAGGCAGGGTTGCCTAGAGAAACAACTCCAGTGACACTCACATACGTGTAAGAGAGAACTTGTATCAAGAAGCAGTTACATATCAAGAAAGCATCCCACCCCAGTTCAACTCAGGTCCATAAGGCTGATACTATACCGTAGGTTCCTTTTTGGACGCACGCCGCTATATTTAAGGATGCACTTTGCAGGAAGATCACAGTCAGCGGGGGCAGTGTCATGTGGATCCATTGTCAGTTGAAACATGGCAGGGCTCCTGCAGCTCTCAGGGTGGCCAGCAAGCAGAAGGTGAAGGGGGGCATATAGTAGTTCCCAGGGCCCCACTTATGAGAAGGACACACCCCTCATGAGACAGGCTGTGACCTGATTGACAGGTTGGATTCCACCTACACTTTTACACATCTTCAAGTTGACCTAACATTATCTACGTACCCCAAACAACTTTCTTTATTTTTTTGAATGATGATCTTGTATATGACACCCATATTTTAAATGTAATTCACAATTAAAATTTACAGAAGGAATAAATACATTATTCACTAGCTTCCCTTAGGTGATCTAACATATCTAACTTCTTTTATTCTTTCTTTTCTTTATTCAAAAGTCTGCTCATATTGTGAGAAGTTAAATGGCATTCCCACCAGGAATCTTTCTGTGGCCACATCCTACTCTTCAAATAGAAACAATATATTGGGTCTAATTTGTCACACACTCTTGTGACACACTAGCCTTTCTGCTGATGTAATTTTTACCAAACTGCATTGTTCTACTTACATGGCCATACTTTGCTCTAGTTAGCAAATACCACGGGGATTGTTAATCATGAACACCAGAATCTCGTGTTTTGTGCCCACTACCTACCAAATATAACCTACATACTGCATAGGTAGCTATCTGAATATTCCTTCCAACATAATGGCTTAACACTTCTGACAATGTAGACAAAAACTTGTTTCATGAGGCCAAAATATACAAAAATAATGTTTATCACAGATCTGTGTATCAGAGTACAGTTAGGCATGGTTTGTTTAATAAAACCGGATATCTTTTGGGCTATGTTTTCACTTTATTTCTGAATTAATATTAAGAAAACACGACAAAACTCTATTAAAAATTTATAATATAACTTATTCTGAAAATAATGCTACAAATTATTTCTATAGTCATAAGTATACATGTAGAAATCAAAGTTTAGAAAAGTTAACTATTGTGGTGTTATGATAGAAAATTGAAGCGACTTTTATTGAAAGCATAATAACCCACAAGAGGAAGATGAGCCCCAAAAGGAGGAGTCAGGATGAAGGTATTGGAAGTGTTGATAAGTTATTAAAGTTCCGGAAGAGAAAAACAATTATTTGATATGTAAACACCCACCTAATTGACAGTAGGAAATTACAAAAGGAATAGGTATATTCATCATAATCTTCCCTTAGGTGATAGAACATATAATGAATTTTTTGGTTCATTTTCTCTTTATTGAAGATTCTGCTCATATTGATCAAATTCTAACCTGTTTTAGTCCAAACATATAGACAAATATCATCTACATAATAGATAGGTAGTGGCCCTGGTAATGTGGTTATACATTGGGCTGGTAACCACAAGGTTGGTAGTTTGAAACAAGCAACTGTTGTAATGAAGAATGATGAGGCTTTCTACTCACATAAAGAAACCCACAGGGACAGTTATACCCTGTCCTATAGGGTCACCATGAGTAGAATTCAACTCAATGACAGTAAGTTTGGTTTAATAGATAGGCAAGCAGCCTCATACTTCTTCTAACATGGTAGTTTGACATTTCTAGCAATGCAAAGGAAACTTGCTCAGCAAAAATTTTAAAAAGAATAACATTTTCATAAAACTGTTAAGTAATCATAGTAAGTGTTAAAATAGGAAATTGAAATCACTTTTATTTTGTTTTTATATATTTATATCTGCCTCTCTGGAGAGGTGTCAAGGTAGCTTCATAGCGTGTCCCATGAAATGCCTAGTAATACTGAAATGGAACAAGATATATATCATGATCTGAAAAGATATTACTTTATATGAATACCATAATACCACTGGTTTTTCACTTCTTTTACCTAGGAAAAACATCATCACTCACATTTGTTTTAATATACTTTGTGTGCATAGTTTGGACACATATCTGAATTATATTAATGACATTGGTCTTTTAAGTTATTAGTAGGGACAAGTACCTGGAAAGAATACTGTGCTTTGTAAAGAAATGGTTTGTATTAGATATTATTGTGATGTATTCGTTCCCCTGAGAACAGTATCCCCACTGGTACATTCTTCACAACTTTGCCAAATATTCATTAGCAAATTCTTAAAAGGACCTGGGACCTAGGTCACCAAGGACTGCTGTTTATGCACTTACCTACAGATTTGGCAAATATAGCAAATGTAATTCTTCTAAAAAATCCACACAACATTTAGAAGTATTGGATATGTTTGACTTCGAAACCAGAGACAACTCCTGATATTACCTGGATGCTTCCACAGCAATATACCTTCAAAGTCAGACACATGTTCTAAGAATGACTCAACCATAAGCTGAGAATGAATATATAAAGTAAATCAATATTATCTCAATATGTATAGGATCCAGGTGTAAGATTTCACAGAAGCCCATTCACAAGCCTCTGTGAACATATACTCTTTCATCTCTCTAAGTCTGAGGATCATTGGAACAGTTAATCAACTGAAACCATTGTGGACTTTTCAAAAGGTAAGGACCTGCCTGTGATGCTCATTCTTTTCTCTTTGAGGACTGCAAATCATGTTTTCCCTAGGAAACAGTTTATATCTAAATGACCAAAATCACAGAACTGTTAATAGTTAACTCAATTGTAGTTCAAAATGAAAAAAAGGACAAGAATTTGTGACTTTGAACTAATTGGAAAAAATTTCAAGGCTGACTTTATGAATGAACTAAAGTAGATCATCTAAAGATAAATGAAGAATTTGTACTTTCATCCTTAAATTGATCATTATCTGATGAACGATTTGTATACCTGTACTCCTTAAACGTTCAATTCTGTGTAAAAAAGCAAACAGAAATCAATGTCACGAGACAGTGTAAACTGCCTTTATGAGATATATGACCAAGGAGAGGGCTTCAAGTTTCCAGTTTTGAGTCAGATGCCAATTATATATAACTCTTGATTAAGGAATAATATAACTGAGATGGAAAAGTAAGCATTTGATACATATCAGGCATATTTATCTTTTAATTAAATTATTTAGTTATGTAATCAATTATTACTAATTTAATCAATCCAATATCTCTAGTGTGAGCCCATGAGTCTTAGAACCATATTAGTGTTTCACTAAGTCATGTTAGTCCTCTTTCCTTAGTAGAGAGAGCAGAGAGCAAATTTTGGAAATTCACTAGGAAAAGTGACTATGTGGAAGGAAATTTGAAGGCAGTCAAAAGTACTGCTATGCTATCAAAGACGCCATCATTAAACAAAAATATCAGAATACGAAGACAGCTTTCCTTGACATATCCTCCAAAAAGGTGCACATACGTCTGAAGATGGTGTTTCCATCTCTGACCCGTCACCGAAGATTTCTGCTCTCATCAATATACCACTTAAAGACCTGTTTTCTCATCTTCAAGAGACTCAACTCATGTTCCTTTGAAGTGTTCTTTGAGTCTGGGGAACAAAAGGAAGTCTCGAGTGGCAAAGTCAGTGTCGTAGCGTTTGGAGGTGATAAGGTATTCCAGAGGAACTCTTACAGAGCAACCCTTATTATCTTTAAAGAGTAAGCAAATACATTGTCATGAAGGGAGAAAAATTCTTATGCTCAACTTTCCTATTTTCTTAAATCATCTTCAATTTGGGCCCCTGATCATCCTAAATCATTCCAAAAATCTATCAAGATTATATATTTGGAATTAAAAAGATAGTGACTGATTTCTGAGTTGACCTATTCACCTTGAATTTAACTGATCCGACATATGCCCCTTATAACTAATTGCTTTTAATTTAATCTTTCTTTGGAAAGCACCCTAATGATTATAAGACTAGTGAATAATTGAGAGAACTTGTTTGCAGTCATCCACTGATAACATAAAAAATGTTTTAATAAACACTGGCAGGTCTAAATTGTAGCTCTAGAAGTAAAACTTGTTGACTCACCCATATATTTAAAGCAGCCAAATTAAACCAAGAAGTTAGCCATATAACTTGGACTTCTAGGAGGAGCTTTAAAAAAAAAAATCTTAATGGTTTTGAACAAAACATGGAAACCATCTGTGAAGAGCGTAATATTGTTTAATGAAAAACAACCACCAAGCCAGTCTGCTTAGTAATTTGGACTCTGATTGCTTTGTTTAGTAACAATGATCCCGAGTACGGAGCAGACTGTTCTCGTAGGGCTTTCAACTGTAATATCGATGGAAGCACACATCCACAACGTCTACTTACAGCCATGGGTTCTTTTGAGAGCAGAGAAGTGCATAGCCACATGGACACAGGCTCAAAATGGACTCCCGTGTAACGTGGCTGGTTTGGGGATTTCGGTTGAGGAACTCTGGGTGTGCAAATGTTTGTGTGCTGGGCTGTAAAATTGAAAATTTGTCCTTTTTATCTCAATCAGTGGTTATATAGGAGAAAACATGGAGGTATATTTCTGTAGCAATCGAAATAAACTGTATCAAGCATATTGATATAAAACAATTGCAGTTTGTAATAAACTCATAGAAAACATAAAAATTACTCCACAAGGTTCCAGAGGCAGATAGTTGATGTGAAATTGTTGACACAACAACTGTTTCACATTATAGTGTGTACCATACCCATCTCCACAATACAGCCACTATCATTAAAAGGAAGCAAACAGAAAACCACCCTCATTTAGAGTCAGTGAAACAGAAAGATTAATTGGGAAAAAAAATTCAAGTGAATAGAATTTTAAGGAAGGGCAAAAATAAGACAGAACACAGAATAATGATAGTACTAATAATTCCAGTCAAATCTATTCTGACTCAAAGCAAGCCCATGTGTGCCGCAGCCATGTTCCACTGCATGTACAATTACTGATTTTGCTGCTAGATTAACAAGTTTTTTTACTTTTCAGAGGCTGGTTGGTAGATTTGGAGCCCTGGTGGGGTAGTGGGTTACTTGCTTGGCAGCTAACCATAAATTGCACCAAGAGAGAAAAATGAGGCTTTCTGTTCACATAGAGACTTACAGCCTCAGAAACCCACACCGCATAGTTCTATTTTGCCCTATAGGGTTGCTATAAATAAGAATCAACTCAATGACAATAAACTTGATTTCTCTGAATGTATGGGCGGACTTGAATTTCCAATCTTTAGTCAGCAGGCAAGGGTGTTAAGCCCCACCCGGGAATTTTCTATTGCTAATAAGAGATTATAATTGCTGCCCTTTGTTTTAGTACAATTTACAATCATGGAGTCAGAAACAAAAGAGTGGTTCAGAAGATGTGAAATTATCATTTGAATGTATTAATTGGAAAGAAAGTCAAACTTCCAGATGCAGATGCCTAAAGACAGGTAGAATTTTTTAATGCTAAATAGAACCCATAAGAATGTCCATGAAAACATAGAGAAGTAGAGAAGAGGAACTAGGGAAATATGAGGAACTTCAATTGAAAAAATGAGATGAGATAACTTCAAAGAAGCAAAAAGGCTAAAGGAAACCAAGAGTGATTTCCAAGTGAAAGGAAAGAGCTAACAAAAATGAATCATTCTATTTAGCTTTAGACGTGACCAGTCGCCTGGCCAAGAGCCGCTTCAGCGGAAGACTGTGTTAAGAAGCCATATGGTAAAGAGTTGAGTAAACTGAAAGTGGGAACTAGAAAAAAATTATTACAAATAATTGAAGAAAACCAGAAAGTGAAGTTGGAAGCTCAACTCAATACTTAGATAAGTAATTTGAAAATAAGGAAAACTAGTGTATATGAGTTAAAAATAAAACAAAATTAAATAAAATCATGGAACAATAAGGACCCTATACCTCTAGTGTGCAAAGCTTTTATACAACATTCCCTTATCTTTCAGTGAATTAACTGTGTAACAATTGTCTCGGTATGATGTATCAAAGAATAATAATAAATGAAAATCTACTAAAGAAAATAAAATTTGAGAAATTCACGGAAAATATTTAGAGAATGACTTTTTGCGAGGAAATTGTCTTTTGTATCATAATTATAGCGTTGGCCACAGCAGGAAAATGGACTTGTAAATTGCTATAACAAGGTTTTAAGAACTTGTTATAACCAACCCCATACATTAATAATTTCCCCTGGGAAAAAATTCAAACAAATAAATGTAACTGACTAAACTTTCAATTTGCAATGATGAAAAAGTATTTTAAATGCAGGGTCCTCTTATAGGCGTGATCTGATTACTCAATATGGGACAAGTTTGGCTATGCATAAGTCCAGCCCAAAATGTAATGAAAAAAGTAGACTAAAGATTTCAAAAAAAAATAATTACATATAAGATCCCCTTATAGTGCAAATTACCGTATAACTAAAAATGTCATAAAGAAAATTCATTGTTTTGTTTTTGCAAACCCCCACCAGGCATGGTAGCTCAAATAAATAAACAAGCCCACTGCCATTGAGTCAGTTCAGAGCAGCTGCGTACCAAGTAGAAGTGTCCCTGTGGGTTTCCAAGCCTGTAACTGTGTGCAGGAGTAGAAAGCCCAGTGCCGGTTTCTCTGGCAGAGAGGTTGGCCATTTTGAAATGCTGCTTTGCAGTTAGCAGTCCAACACGCTACAAATTCATCTAAAGGTATTTACAATTATTTTTTAATGATACTTATAAAAATAGAAACAACCAGTGAGGTACTAATTTTTGGGTGCTATTGTTTGCGATATATATTATGTGTGTGATATGGTACGTGTATTATAATGTAAAATGTATATCTTTCCCTATGTTGCTGTTAAGCATGTTTAAAGACAAATATAGAAAGGGATAGAGGCCAGTGTACATATATTTATATGTTAGCTATTAAGATAGCAGATAGATGTTGGACCTCTACTCAAGGCCTCCCTAAACACAAGAACACTTTGTTCTAGTAACCTGACACTCTTGATATTCACCTTCCTGACACAATCACTGAAGACAAAATGGGTGCATAAGCAAATGTGGTGCAGAAAGTAGATGTGCCTGGCTATCAAAAGATAAAGCACCTGGGGTCTTAAAGGCATGAAGTTCAACAAGCAGCCATCTAGCAGGGAAGCAAATAAGCCCACATGAAGAAGCAAACCAGCCTGTGTGATCACGAGGTGTTGATGGGATCAGGTATCAGGTATCAAAAGATCCAAAACAAACAATTATATCAATGCAATTAAAGGGGGGTTAGAGTGGAGACCGAAAGCCCATTTGTAGACAATTGGACATCCCCTCACAACAGGGTTACAAGGAAGGGACAATTTAACCAGGTTGCAGTATAGCACTGACAAAACATACATAATTCCTCTAGTTTCTGGTTGCTTCCTCCCCACCACTACCATGACCCAGTTTAACCTTACAAATCTGGCTAGACTGGAGTACACACATTGATACAGATAAGAGCTTATGAAAAATAGAATTCAGGACAGATAAAACCCTCAGGAACAGTAGTGATGTCATGAGGATAGGGGTGGGTGAGAAACGGGAAACCCATCACAACATTGGATATATAGCCCACCCCCCAGGGGGATGAATAACAGAAATGTGGGTGAAGGAAGACAAGGGACAGTGGAAGACATGAAATAACATCAATAATATATAGGGAGGGTTCACATGGGTGGGAGGGTGGTGGAGCGATGGCAAAATGAGGAACTGATACCAAGGGCTCAAGTAGAAAGAAAATGTTTTGGAAATGTTGGTGGCTACATATGTACAAGTGTGCTTAATACTATTGAATGTTGTATTGTCATAAGATTTGTAAGAGTCCCCAATAAAATGATTGATAAATAAATAAAGACAGATTTAAAAGCAATTGAACAGTTCTTGATGCATATATATATGTAGTCGGACTTTTAAACCAACCTACATCAGAAAAATTATCCCCTATCACGTCTCTCAATTTTACATGCAGATTAAACAGAAGTCATGATACAGGGATGAGAAACCATACGGCCATAACCACATTCATCCTCCTGGGACTGACAGAAGACCCACAACTGCAGATTCTGATTTTTGTGTTTCTACTCATCACCTACATGTTGAGCATAACTGGCAATCTGACCATCATCATCCTCACATTAGTGGATTCCCACCTTCAAACTGCCATGTACTTTTTCCTCCAAAATTTCTCCTTCGTAGAAATCTCATTCACTTCTGCCTGCATTCCGAGATTCCTATACAGCTTATCAACAGGTGACAGGACTATTACCTATGATGCTTGTGTATGCCAACTGTTTTTCACAGACTTGTTTGGAATAACAGAATTTTTCCTTCTGGCCACCATGTCCTACGATCGATATGTGGCCATCTGCAAACCCCTGCACTACATGACCATCATGAACCATAGGGTTTGCCAAAGGTTTGTCCTTGGCTGCTGGATGATCACTTTGTTGCTTCTATTCCCCCCTCTCACCTTGGGACTGGACCTGGAATTCTGTGATTCGAACGTCATTGACCACTATCTCTGTGATGCCAATCCTATCCTGAAGATCACGTGCACAGATTCAGCCTTCATAGAGCGGATGGTGCTTATCTGCTCTGCGTTGATCTTACTCATCACGCTCCTGTGCGTGGTCTTGTCCTACACATATATCATGAGAACAATTCTAAGAATCCCCTCTGCTCAACAAAGGAAAAAGGCCTTTGCCACCTGCTCTTCCCACATCGTTGTGGTCTCCATCACCTATGGCAGCTGCATCTTTATCTACATCAAACCTTCCGCCAAAAATGAAATGTCAATTAATAAGGGAGTAACGATACTAGGAACTTCCATTTCCCCCATGTTAAACCCATTTATTTACACACTGAGAAACAAACAAGTCAAACGGGCCTTTAATGACTTAGTCAAAAGGATTCTTTTACTCTCAAAGTGTTAGTGGAATAATGACATCAGGGGCACAAAGCATATCTTCTTAAGTTCCGATCCTATTTTGATTCTAAGAATAGCAATAAAAATTAAAACTTTGAATATCTTTAGATTTTACCTGCTTAAGTGAAAGCTTCTTGAGGAATGGTCAACTTCAAGAGAAACAATCAACTTCTAGGTACAGGCAACACTTTAAAGGGTGTTTTGGGGTTTTTTTTCTTGGATCTTTGTTTCTCTATCTTTCTCATGAAAGAAATATTTCCTAAGCCCTTGCAGCAATGTAACTGTTACAACCCCTTCGTTTGGGTGTACACCTTCTGCATCCTTGATTGGTTACAGCGAAAATATCCGCTCAATTATTTATGGCTTTTGGCAATTGACATAACTAGATAATATAAACGTCATAGGAATCTTAGGTAGGCAGTTTGATAAACGGAACAGGATGGATCAGCAATAATTGAGTCCCATTTAATCATTATGTTTGGCCAAAAAGGCTTTCAGTATTTATTTTTCCTTTACAATGGCGAATTAATACTTCTAACAATGTACTTATGTAAAGATGAACAATATCAAAGTAAAGTTTTTTTTCCCTGACTTATGAACGAAAGAGAAAAGAAAGGCATATTGTTTTTACTATCCTGATATATATATTTTTTCTGAGTGAAATAATGCAAAAACAGTCCAACATTGTATTGATAGCCTATCATGCAAGTAAACCAGAAAATAATGTTACAAGTTACTTTTATAATCATAATTATGACTGGCCAAATAGAAATTTAAAGATGTGAACAATAATTTGAAGCCAGTTTCAATTAATTTGAAAGGGTACCTTTGTTTTAATGCAGGTACTTGCTTCTATAGAGTGGCATCAAGATGGCTTCAGGGACAAGATGTTTTTGGAGATCATATGCACTAGATGAGTCTTACATTTGTAATGTGAGTCTTACATTGCATGCGCTAGATGCACATCTTACAATTTCAGAAAAGTTCTGCTCATAACTTGGCAGGGGAGAGAAATTAATTTGAGGAAACCTTTTCATCCACTCTACATTCTTGAATTTATATTTATCTCAAAAGAAGCCAATATTTGCAATTATTTAATTCTTATGCTTCTATGTCAATTTGTTCAGATCTCATAAGGCTGTAAATTCTCACTCACTTCTATCAAGTCAATGCTGACTCACAATGACCCTTGTGGGTTTCCAAGACTGTAACTGTTCATAGGACATTCTCGTTTTGAGTTGTATAATATCAGCAAATGTAGGTCTGAATGCTTTGCTCCATCCATGACATTAAAGTTGCTCTACTTTGAGGAGCTTTCTCTCCACTAGCCATATTTGGAGTGCATTTCACTGTGAGAGTTTCATTTTGCCACCCTCTATAAGGCAGTGTTCTGCATCTCTTCATAGGGTTTGGGTGGCATATATTTTAGAAGTGGGCTGCCTCTTCCTTCTTCATAGTCAGTCTGTCTACCATGTGTGAACCCACTATATTTGAAGCTCCAGTGGCATAGTATGGTGCAGTGGTCTACTTGATGTGGTTCTTTGTACCATGCTCGTTGAACCTCCCACCAAGTGATCTAGTGGCATCACACAACTAGTATGGATAGAACTCTAACACGAACATGGACAGTTTTGCCATCCTGCTGGTCTAATAAAAGGCATCTAAGAAGCATGAGTGAGTGATCTCACTACCTTTAAGAAAGAAGAGCCAGGGGTGGGGTACACCCTTTGGATGCCAGCATTCCTGCATGCTGTACTTTCTTGTCAGAATTGGCAAAGAAGGTCTGAGGATCAAAGCATGTCTCATCTGAGGCTCACAGGAATTAGTCTTGTCCTGATGTTGAGTTTGATTTTTCTTAACCTGGTGATGTCTGGGAAGGCCACATGCCTTCCTCATAGCATGTTTACACATAGCTCCCAATATCAAAGCAACATGCAACCCAGAGCACTGGGACAAACTGAAACAGTGGTGGAACAGAGTACAGAAGGTTTTATATAACATTAAAATAAATTAAAAGCTACTAATGAATCTCTTGCTTATTAAAAAATTAATATCTAACTAGCACCAATAAACAGTTCTCTCAGAGGAGTGTAAAAATTTGCCACAATTAGCACAAACAACATTTAAAGTACTAGTTTAAAAGTTTTATATATTTTCAGTTGAAAAAGGGCAACTAGAAATTATAAGATGCTTTTTTATCAGTTTTTACTATATCAACTACTTATGGAATTAAATTTTTTTTTCTGAGAAATAGGAGTGGACTAGGGCATTTTGAATGCATACTAAGTATGTGAATCTATCATTCTTAGCTGATATTGTAGAGCAATGATTCTCAACCTGTGGGTCGTGACACCTTTGAGAGTCGAATGACCCTTTCACAGGGGTCGCTCGCCTAAGACCATCGGAAAACAGATATTTCTGGTGGTCTGAGGAATTAAGACACTACTCCTCTATCCATCCCCAAGCGGGTCTGCCCACGTACAGTTAAGCCCACATATGCGTACCCAGCATGAAGACTGTTACCCATGCTACACCATGCTTCAAGAAAAAATTTCATTTATTTGTCATTGGAAATAAATATTTCACAATATATAATTACATATTGTTTTTGTGATTAATCACTATGCTTTAATTATGGTCACTTTCTAATAATGAAAATACATCCTGCATATCAGATATTTACATTATGATTCATAACAGTAGCAAAATTACAGTGAGGAAGTGGCAATGAAAATAATGTTATGGCTGGGGAGGGGGGTTGTCACCACAACATGAGGAACTGTATTAAAAGTTCGCAGCATTAGGAAGGTTGAGAACCACTGTTATAGATGGTAATGATGAAACATTTATGTCAGTGGTCTGAGGGAATTGCTGGTGATTGAATGTGAAATTTAGGAATGAAGAAGGATTCGTGGTTGGAAAATATAGCATTGATGATATAAATGACAGTAGAGATATGATAGAATTTTGAAAGACACAGTGTTACTTTTCAACAACATTTACAGTAACTATATATGTGAACCTCACCGTAGGGAAAACTAGGGAATCAGATGAACTGAATCTGTTGAAGGGACTGATGACGGAGCACAACATCATCAGTCAAAGCATGGTCAAGGGCGAACTGTGGAACAAAGCATCAATTGCTTAAATGCCTCATGTTGACTTTGGAAAAAATATTGAAATAAATTCCCAAACAGCAAAAATATCACCTTGATTCTTATACCTGAATTTAGAGACCATCTCAAGAACATATTTAATGCATTCAACATTAATAACAGAAGACCAAACAAATTGTCAGTTGATACACCTCACCCCAAGTTTACAAAAACTCTAGATGAATCAGAGACCTAAATGTAAAGCCCACAACTATAAGAGCATCTATGAGAAAGTAGGGAATAATTTAAGGAACTTATTGCAGGGTATAGAAACACTATCAAATATAATGAAGAAATACACATCGTACATAATAATATAGATGAAGGAACCTACTAAAAATGAGACTCCTATGAGCAAAAGACTTTATTAAAAGAGTAAAAAGAGAACCCAAGATTGGGATACAATCTTTGACAATGGTACAATGGACAAGGGACTAATCTGTAAAAGCTATAGAAATGGAAACACCTCA
Organism: Echinops telfairi; assembly: GCF_000313985.2. Taxonomy (NCBI): domain Eukaryota; kingdom Metazoa; phylum Chordata; class Mammalia; order Afrosoricida; family Tenrecidae; genus Echinops; species Echinops telfairi. Next base: position 78,429,572 of record NW_022103898.1, on the reverse strand, counting down.
GTAAGAAAAACATGAATAACCCAATTAAAAAGTGTGGCAAGGACATGAACAGACAATCACTACAGATGACAAGCAAAAGGCCAACAAAGATAACAAGAAATAGCTACTATCACTAGTCACTTGGCAGATAAAATCAAAGCAAGGACTATACTGACAATGACAGCCAAGTTCAAAACAAACAAGCAAAAAAACATGCTAAAGGAGGTATGGAAAAGTGGAACCCTCAAACACTGTCAATGTGTCTGTAAATATGTGCAGTTATTGTGAGAAGCAATATATTTCTACGTCAAACAATAAAGGATAAGAATTCTGTATAATCTGGCACTTTGTATATACCTGAAAAAAGGGAGAGTTATTTCATGAGCAGATATATACGAACTATCTTGTTCATCATGGCATTGATCCCAATAGAAGAATTTGAAATTGCTCAAATACCTACCATTGGAAGAATGGATAAAAAAAATGTAACATACAATTGAATATTATGCATTGCTAAAAAAAAATGTATGAAACCACAAAGAACCATAGCGTGGATGATCTTGGGAAAACATTATGTTGAATGAAATTAGTTAACCATAAAAGGATAAACACTGTATGAGACTACAACTTTAAGGACAAAAATCAGAACAAAAACTCACAGGTGAAAGCAACAGATGTTGGGGTTTTTTAGGGTCAAGAGAGGTAAGGGAGGGAAGTAAAGCAACAGACTAGAAGTTTGACAAGCGTTGACTTTAGTGAAAGGAAGTTACAGAGGGTTATGGATAAAACACTGAGGAGGGGGTTGATGTGCGGTTTCGAACTGATGAGAGGTGATGGTCTGAAATGTAAACCAACCACCTAAACCACATTTTAAAAAACCGTTAAAAAGAATCAATGACAGACGACCAGCTGCACTGTGGAGTGATATCATGAACATCAAACACTGAATTCAAAATGACATTAAAAAGAAAGGAAAACAAGAAAGGACAGAATAGGATGTCATAAGAGACACTAAAACTTGCTCTTAAATGCAGAATTGATAACGTGAATGGGAAAATGTTGAAGTGAAAGAGCTGATGAGAACATTTCAAAAGGCCACTTGAGAAGATAGAATAAAGCATCACAATGAAATAGGCGAAGACCTGGAACTAGAAAGTAGCAAGGGGAGAGCTTGCTGAGCACAGTGCAAGCTAAAAAAAATTAAGTCACCATTCGCAGTATTGAAGAAGTCTCTGCTGTGATGCTAGAAGTGATGTCGCTGATATTTCCAATACAGCAGGTTCGCTCACAGTGAACACATTTAATCAGAGCTTCAAGACTACATACAGACTACAAAAAAAGAGTAGATTGTCCATTTTAAAGGAATTATCCACAGAAAACATTACGGATAGCGATAGAACATTGCCAGAAACCGAAAAGCTCATAAATAGCCACAGAACATTGTCAGAGTCCGTGCCCGAAGATGAGCTTCTCTGGTGGGAAAGCACTCAAAGTATGACTGAGGAAGAGTTGCCTTCCCAAAGTAGAGCCGACCATCCTGACATGGATGGAGGTAAACCTGCAGGACTAAACCCTTTAGAACCTTCATGTGTTGACGGGCCCGTCACAAAATGAGAAGATACAGCTGAGAACACACGTTAATAATCAGAACTTGAAACATCTGAAGGATGACTCTAGGAAAACTGGAAGTCATCAAACATTAAACAGAACATATAAAGATCAACCTCCTCGGCATTTGTGAGCTGAAATCGACTGGTATTAGCCATTTTGGGGGAAAATCGTATGGTCTATTATCCAGGAATGACACATTCAAAATAAGTGACAGCCTATTCGTTATAAAAAAGGACACTTGAAGGGCACTCAGAGTGTGGGAAAGGATGGCTACCAGATAAATAGAGAAAAGTCTTCTCAGGAACTACAGAGAAGGTCCACATTGCAGGACGTCCTTGCACTTCCCGGCAGTGAGAATCTCCCCATACAGCTGAGTAGACTGCGTTTCTTACAGTGGAAAAGTATTAGCCGCTGCTGACAGACTGACGAGTGGCACACGCATGCAAATCTACCAAGTATCCCTTTCTGCCCTCTCTTCTTTTTCATGAAATATATGTCAGTGGAACGTACGAATTCTGATTAGCTGCCTAAAAATACATTTTATGACTATTTTTTAAAAATAGTAATATCATTGGGGGGGGGCTTGTACAACTCTTATCACAATCCACGCATACATCCAGTGTGTCAAGCACATGTGTACATGTGTTGCTCTCATCATTCTTAAAACGTTTGCTTTCTATTCAGCCCGTGGTATCACCTCCTCGTTTTGTCCCCTCCCTCCCCACTACCCCTCCATCCAGCACCCTTGAAAGTAAGCAAGAGCAGAGCTAGAGAGAGGAAGAGACAGAGGGACAGGCGTATGGCCACGGGAGGGGGTGAAGGAAGTCACAGAGAGAGGGCGAACAAAGGAATCCCATGTTAATAGACTTTGGGGACAGAAATAAATGGTTATGTCTAAAAGGAACCTGCACTGCCCCAGATTGGCTGCGGCACCAGCAGAACGGTGAAGAGAGGGGGGAGGTTTCTGTGAGACATCTCGAGAAGGCGAGCGGTCACGTTATGCTCGGCGGGAATGTAAAAGGGGTTAGAGACGCTGGTCCAGGAGTGTTACTGCTGGAGACCTCTACGGATAACGTTTCTTGGATCATTTACAGTTGTCAACTAGTTTGGGTTAGTAGTTTTTGGATGGGGCATTTAGTTGAGGATTTGAGACATCAGGCTCTGTGACCTGTTGGGTGACCCCTGAAGCATCATGTGGAGATAGCAGCATCATGAAATGATGTAGTGGGAACACATGCAGCCGAGTTCACTACTGACCACCATTGGACATAGCTCATTGTCATAGAGTCAATTTTGACTCATAACAACCCTATTGGACAAAGTAGAACTGCATCTGTGGGGTTCTGAGGCTCTAAATGTTCATGGGAACAGAAAGCCTCATCTTTCTCCTGTGGACTAGCTGATGGGTTCAAACTGCTGACCTTGTGGCTAGGAGGCTAACAAGTAATCCACTATGCCACCAGGGCTCCTTCATTGGACATGTAATCTAGGGGTTATAATTTCTCGCTATTTTACGACATTATGATATTTGGTGTGCTTGACATTGTAGTACAACGTACATCATATTTACTAAGTGTTTTTTTTTAAGATAGATTAAAGTCAGTTTCTTTAGTCTCTAATTATAGATTAGTGGACAACTCATTTTTGTTGGTCACATCCATTTTTAAAGGGGCATGTGTGACTCTGAGTTCCTGGATGGCATGGATGATTTGCATTTGATTACTAACCTAAAGTCTGGTGGTTTACATCCACCCAATGGCACCATGAAAGAAAGGCCTGGCCGTCTACTCTCATGAAGCAGTTTTAGGTCTGTAACACATGTGGTTGCCATGACTAGAAATTTTTTGATGCATCTCTTGGACCTCAGAAAGCACACTTGTGCTGTCTAGGGGAGGGGATCTGTTTTTAATATTTGCCTCTGAAACTTCCTGAGTAAAGGAGAAAATGGTCCTTAGGAAAATGCTAAACAAGGTAATATTAGCAACGAATTTATTTGTAGATGTCTCTGCAAGGAAATAATTGTGCAGTTCAAAATACCCGTACAGCTGTGCCTGTGCGATCGTGTTTGATACTTTTAAAAGCAAGTAGTTGGTAAAAAGCTTATGAAAATTGCTTAGACTTATTTAATACAGACATCATGTATTCTTTTGTTTGTTCCTTTACTAATTGAACATTCATTTGTGTTCCTATTATGGGACTAGCACTTTGTTACATGCAGTAATATCATTATTCCTGCCTCAAACCCAAGAATTAAAACAATTGGCTTATGGTTCAGAAAGAAGAGGAGGGAGTACAGGTAATTATGGAGATAAGCATCCTTGTTCATCATTTAATCCTGTTGGAGGTGAAGATTGAGGCAAAATCCTGCCTTCTTAGGTATTGTGTTCTTTGGAGGGGGGGGTCTTTATGTTCCTTCTGAAAGAGAAAAAATTAAGCATCCACTTTGTTCAGAAGGAAGAGACAGAAGTATGTTAGGAGAAGCCAAGAACAATCAGATGGGGAAATATGGCCTTTTATAAGCTAGTTATTTCTCAAAGACTCACGTTCTAAAAGCTTCAAACTTAAGTTTATTGAGAGCTTTGAAAGGTGGTATACATAAGGAAAGCCAAGGATTCTTACCTAAAATAGGTCGAAATAGTTTTTCTATTTCGACCTATTTTAAGTAAGTGTAGAAAAACTATTTCTACCTATTTTAAGTAAGAGTGGATATTAAGAACAATAAGAGTGGGTAAAGTCTTGTTTCTTAGTAGATTATCTGACTCTGTGACCTTACATTATTATTTTACCTTTCTAGGATTAATTTTTTCTCATTTGTAAATTAGGGTGGAATTTCTTGGCAGACCTAAAAAGTCTATGTGAGGCATGCTTTGCCAATTTCTCAAATGATGAAGGCTCTTCCAGTTGAAAAATAATTTTGTTCTAAGATCTTTAATTCATTTGTCTATCCATCCATGTGTGCAACCATTATTTTTCATCTATCCAGCAAATATCTATTCAGCACCACCTCCCATTGCTTGATTTTGTTGGTGGAACTGCAGCCAAGAAGATACTATCTTTGCAATCCTCATATACACAATAAGGGAGCCTATAGACTTTATATAATAATTTCCTTATGGGTACTACTACTGAGAAAGTGTAGCATAACATGGAAGTACACAATTTTAAGGTCACACTTCTCCATTATTCTACACATGAAATTTCATTTATCATAATTTTTTAGTTACTATGCTCTCTCTTCTCCCATTTTTGGAAAACGACTTCACTCAGCATGCCTTACTTGTTATTATATTTTTAATCCTCATATTAATTGCTCTTTGCAACATCTCATATTGTCAACCCCGTAGGTCTCCAGAGACATCCTCTTCTTTTCAAAACATTTGGAGGGTCTTTGGAGTTGAATAGGGCATTCTTTTCTGTATGTGCTTCCATTTGTTATTGCCTCTATTTCAAAACAAAAGTTACACTAGTTACAGTTATTGATGCTGTGGTTGCCATGGAAATGATTCTGACTTGTGGTGACTTTATATGTGAAGAGTCATACTGCTCCACAGAGGCTACAAGGCTGTGTGACCTTTCAGAAACAAATTGTCAAGCCTGTCTTCCCAGGTGGCTCTGGGTAGGTTTGAACTACCAACCTTTCAGGTAGTGGTAGTGCCCTTAACTATTTGTACCACTCAGTCCCTTATGTCTTGGTCAGGATTAATATATCTAACCCCGAATCCAGGTATCATACCAATTGTGGACATTTAGTTTACTTAAGTGTGAATTTATCTTAACTGAAAACCGAGATTATCATTGCCACAGCTATAATCTCTCCCTCTCTTTTTCTTAAGAGCAATAAATGACAAAAACAAATGCTCTGCATCCCAGTTTGAAATTTTGCGGAATATTCCTTCTATGCAAATTTCTTTCTTTGCTTTGCTAGCTAGACCCATTCTTATATGCCCAGGCCTAGCTTAAATGTCATCTTCTCAGGAACTATTGAATTTTCAACTCAGGTTGAGCTTCTTTCTAATTCAGAAAACCTCATTTCTTTTTACTAACCCTTAATAGGCAGAAAGTTATTTATCTCCAAGTCTCTATTATTGGACTTGAGTTGAACACTTTTTGAATGCCTAGTATATAGCAGATAACTTGGTACATAGTTGAGAGTCAACCATTAGGGCTTGAATTCTGACATTACTTAAAGATTCACAAATTTTTTGATGGCATCCTTGAAGGCTTGTTTTACCTGCTGGTTCCTCAGTGTATAAATGAAAGGGTTCAACAAAGGGGCAATGGAGGTAATGAGTAGAGCTACTCCCTTGTTGAATGTGCCCCCTTCTTTTGTGGGGGGTTTAACATAAATGAAAAAGCAGCTTCCATAAGACAGGGAGATGACGATCATGTGAGAAGAACAAGTGGAAAAGGCTTTTGTCCTTTGCTGGGCAGATGGGAGCTTGAAAATGGTCCTGATGATGAGTGTGTAGGAGATAATCACTAGCACGAGAGTGACCACCAGAGTCACAGATGCTACAAGAAAGACAACCTTCTCGACGAGTCTTGTGTCTGAACAGGAGAGATCCCGAAGGGGCTCAAAGTCACAGAAATAATGATTCAACCTGTTGGATGCACAAAAGTCCTGGTGGCTCATTAGGGTGATAGGTGGTATAATAACCATTAACCCAGCCAGCCACGAGCAGAGAACCAGCTGAATGCAGACTCTACCGCTCATCATGGTCATGTAATGCAGGGGTTTGCAGATGGCTACATAACGATCATAAGACATGGCTGCTAGAAGATAAAACTCTGTTGCCCCAAGGAAGATGGCAAAGAAATACTGGGCGAAGCAGCCAGCAAAGCTGATGCTCTTGTTCCCCGTAGTGATGCTGATCAGGGCCCTGGGGATGAAGATGCTCGTGAAGGAAATTTCTAAGAAGGAGAAGTTCCGGAGAAAGAAGTACATAGGGGTCTGTAGGTGGGAGTCGAGTAAGGTGAGGATGAGGATAGTCAGATTTCCGATGATGCTGAGACAATAGGTGAGGAACAGAAAGGTGAAAACTGCCGCCTGGAGTGCAGGGACGTCTGTTAGGCCCAGCAGGATGAATTCAGTCCACATAGTCCTATTTTTCATTGTTGATATTGTTTTTGAGAGTTGGGATGAGAAAGAGAGGGTGATCAAATGTGGAAAGGGAAAATACCATCTGAAATCGAGGAGCTCTGAGAAAGCAAAAAGAGACAGATCATCAACGTTTTCTCTGGTGATATCACCAGACCAGTTGCTACTTTGAATGATGTTGGGTCCTCCCGGTTCTCTTCGCTCCACGTGAGAAAGTTCTGGTCCTTGTTTCCTCAGGGCTCTCCACTGGTGCAAGCAGGAAGTCCCATAGTGATACTGTGGGACGGATTAATCCAGGAACGCTTCCAGCATCCATCTTCGAGGCTAATAACTCATTTTCTTTCTTTGCCCTTCATTTCCCTTGCTTCTCACTGAAATTCACTTATTGCCCTACTTTCTTTATCTCATTCTTATTGGAATGACTTTTTTTGCTTACTTTCCCCTGCCTTTTGTGGTTAATTTCTAAAAAACCTTATAGAAATCTCTCATTTTTCCTTCTAGCCCAACTTCCTAAATTTCCTCAATACCAAGACGTGCTGGTTCCTCACTTCTACCCAATGGACTCTCCATTCTTCTCTGCCTGTGGTGCTTTATCAGAATTCAAAGACATATAAGTTAGATTGATGTCTATTTGTCCTTTGAGCTATTCTACATATCTGCCTAAAGGTAGTGTACACTAAACAATAATTATCTACAATTACTCAAATGCATTCAAAATCGGTACATATGGAGTTTTGCTTTGGCATAAAAATAGGAAGACTCTACTACATTGCAAGTAAAATTTAGGAACGTAAGAATATTAAATCCATTGAATTACTGTGTCTATGAATCCACCAAATGAAGCATAAACTATTGGGTAGATATGCGGATATAATTTTTATCACATTAAAAATCCTAAAAACCATTATGTTTTAGACTTTTCAGTGATAACTAACCTTGTTTGTAGGGTTAATCAGGATCTAGATGCCCATTTTGCTTTCAGGAAGGTTGTTTTGAGCAATTTCTCCCTTTGAAATAAATGTAATCAGCATAGATTCAAGGGAACAGGACATGCAAGAAATGAGACATCATAAGCTCTATAGCTAAGCTGACCATCCACTGTGGGAAACTTGTTATCTAGGATAGCATGAGAACTTCATCTTTGAATCTGAAAGAACGTTTCCAAGTCTCTAGCAGTTTGGGAGCACATGTAAAGTCACATTATCTGGAGGTGTTTGATTCAAGATCTTTCTTACTTGTTTTTATAAGTGTGTATAATGAAACAGTTTGCAGATATTTTGGACTATCATGCATTGTGTATTTTATATCATTTCTCAGTAAACACACACACATATAACATATATGTTATGTATATAACAAGCTTTACAAGACATACCTTACTACATGTGGTATTATCTGATATTTTCTATTTCCTTTTATTCTTTATTTAAATATTTTTTCCAATGTTGGTGGAAATCCGGTAAATTAATCTCAGGATTTCCCTAGTGGGTTGCAGCTCTGAGTTGGAATCAGGGATCAAGGACTCTCACGCTGT
>NW_022103898.1:78418520-78419883 GCF_000313985.2 Echinops telfairi | reverse complement strand
TATTGTTCCATAATTTCTACATTCTGTGGGGCCACCTTTCTTTGGAACGGGTATATTGGATCTTTTTCAATCCATTGGCCAGGTAGCTTTCCTCCAAATTTCTTGACATAGATGAGTGCCCGCTTCCAGTGCGTCCTCAGCTGTTGAAACATTGTAATTGATACTCTGTCAATTCCTGGACCCTTGTTTCTGGCTAACCCACTCTCAGTGCAGCTTGAAAGTCTTTCTTCAGTATCATCAGTTCACGATCATATGCTAACTCTTGAAATGGTTGAATATTGACTAGTTCTTTTCGGTACACTATATTCTTTCCATCTTCTTTCGAAGTTTAGAGATTCAGTTCAATACTCCAGAAGCTGACCATAACATCAGCAACTTGAAAACAAGGGAAATAACAGTTTGAGTTAAAAGCAAAACACAATTCAATAATAAACGATGCATATTATATTTTCAGTGTGTACACATTTTCCAAAACTTTTCATTATTTATTAATCAATATTTCCTTCTTAGAAATTTGTTCACTTCTGCCTGTATTCCAAAGTGATGAAGATTGATCGATAAACCAACTAAAACACTAAATATTGAATATTTTTGTCTTAATTAAACAGAAATTTTGTAGCAAATCAGTGAAAGCTAATTAAGTAGAAGACTGATAAACCTTCAGCAATCCCATTATACAAAATATGGAGAGAAAAGAGAAAAGAAAATGTGAAAATTATATTAAAATTATTAGCCTTTTGAAAGTGTAAACTTCATCATCTCAAGTCAAAATATGAACCCAATATTATTTTTCTAAAAAAAGAGATAAGTTGTTAATTGCTTATTAAATTCAATTATCCACTAACTTCTCTTCTGTGATCCAACATGTTAAATTTCTTTTGCTCCCTCTTCTCTTTATTGAGGGTTCTGCTTCTACTGTGAGTAGGAAACTTCCTCTAATTAAAGAACGTCCCAGTCTCCATTGGTGCTCAGTTTAAGTAGCACTCCAACAAGGGTTCTTTTCTGACTACACCCTAGTCCTTCACCACCAACATTTGGACCTTCTCTTCCACACACTTTTATCACATACTAACCTTCTGCTGCTGTAACTCTTATGAAACTGCACTTTCTGTTTTATTGTTCTTACTCTACAGAGTAAATGCATGGGGATTGTCTATCCTGTAATCCAAATTCTAGCATGCTTTATGCCTATCACCTAGCCATATATTAGCGACCAAATATATTAGGTAGACATCTGCATACCCCTTCCAGAATGATAATATGACCCTTCTGATAATATAAGCTAAAACATATTATATGAAAATAAAAAGCACAAATGTAACATTTGTCATAGCATGGTGAACAAGAATAAAGGAAAGCATTG
>NW_022103898.1:78415177-78417332 GCF_000313985.2 Echinops telfairi | reverse complement strand
AGATAGATAGATAGATAGATAGATAGATAGATAGATAGATAGATGATAGATAGATAGATAGATAGATAGATAGATAGATAGATAGATAGATAACAGACACACGAATATACTAGAGATAAAATTTGGTAGTTTTTAAATTATTTTTCTTTCTCAATATAGGAATTAACTATTAAGATCAAGTATGCAGAATTCAAATTCTGAATTCTGAGTGTCAGATCTTTGGTGATACCACTTTATATGACTATAGTAATACCACTGATATTTGAATTTTTTGACCAAAGATGAAAAAACATAATCTACTCTAGTCTGGTTAATCTTTGAGTGCACAGCTTGGTCATAAGTGTAAATAGTATCAGTGATATTGGTCTTCTAAATCAGGAATTCAGAAAAGAACATCATGGTCATTAAAGAAAAGGGTCAGTGAAAAAGAGCAGATCCTCAATTAAATGGATTGGCACAATATCTACTACAATGGGCTCAAACATAACAATAGTGAGGATGGATGGGACTAGACAGCATTTTGTTATGTTATATATATGGCCACTATGAGACAAAATGAACTGGCAGTACCTAACAAGGCCAACAACAACAAGGTTAAAAAAAAGTTACCAAAATAAAAATGGTATTATATTGGTGGCTACAATACATGCTACAGAATAGAAGGAAAAAAGAGAAAGGGTAAGTTGGCTTGTTTTTCGTCACACATGTGCACATTTCATTCCTCTGAGGAAGATGTCCCCACTGCTACATACTTGACACTTTTGCCAAGTGTTCATTAACAAATTCCTTGAGGACATTAGGGCATAGGGTCACCAAGGACTCTTGTTTGTGCATAAAAAACAAAAGCTTAGCATTGTAAAATGTCCAGAGTGCATCTAGAGTAGTTGAGTAGCATCTCTTTTTGAACTCACAGACAGCTGCTGACATTCCCAAATCCTTGAACAGTCATATATCTTTGAAGTCAGACAAGTTGAGCATAAGTTGGAAAAGAAAGTATCAAATCAATCAATATCATCCCATCATGCTAGCAGGTGACTGTGGATCTACAAGCAAACGTGGCTGAAGTGCACAGCCAGGCCTCCCCACAGATACTCTTTTCCATCTATCAAACTCCGAGGAAATTCAGGGCCAATTACTCAACTAAAACCATTATGGACTATTCAGAGAGTAAGTACTTGTCTATGATTCCCATTCTTTTCTATCTAAGAGCCCTAGCTGATGGCTTTCTCTAAGAAAGAGCTTTCATCTGGTTTACCAAAATTACAGAGTTGTGAGTAGCTATTTAAATTGCAGTTAAAAATGAAGAAAAGGCGGCAGGAATTTGTGGCTTTGAATTAATTAAAAGCATTTACATAAGGCTGAATTTATGAATCAACAAACATAGACCATGTAAAAATAAATAAAGAATTTCTAAAATCAACCTTACATTGAACATGACTAATTTGGATCTCTGCATTTTTAAAATGTTCGTGGTTTTCTGAAAGAGAGAAAAATAGAAATCAGTCTCAATACAGAGTCAACTGACTTTTTAAAAACATTTAGTAGCAAAGTCTCCAGAGTTGTAACAGCACAGCCACTGGCTGATTCTTAATAAAGGAACAAAGCAAATTTTCCATGTATATCAACTGTATTGATATCTCAATTAAAGGACTTAATAGTTTAATCTATTTTTAGTCATTTAATTAATCCATCATACACAGTGATTCTCACAGTTTGAAGACTGTAGCCAATTTCTCCAAAAATGATAAGCAATGTCATTTCTCTGTCCTTAGTGGAGAATGGAAATTCACTAGGAAGGATGAGCAGCACCCAGTGGGCAGATGCTACAAAAGCACAGGAGTCTTTAGGAAACAAGACAATCAAATGCTAAGACATCATTTCTGGATGTGTCCTCCATCAAGGTTCGCAGACTGCTAGGAATGAAGTTTCTATCTCTCTGACCTAGAAGAATGCTGCACTTTTGAATTTACCCTACTCCAGAAGGGCAGTTTTCACATCCTTAAGGCATATCAAATCACGTTCCTTTTCAATGTTTTTTGGATGCGGGGAACAACAAACTCTCTGAGATGCCAGATTAGGGTTGTAGGTTCGAGCGGTTAGGTTTCCCAGTGAAGTTCCTGTGAGTGAGCCAATATATTGTCTACGGGGGGCGGGG
>NW_022103898.1:78404463-78414833 GCF_000313985.2 Echinops telfairi | reverse complement strand
CATAGGGACAGTTTTACCCCATCCTACGTGGTCCCATGAGTCAGAATTAACTTGATGACAGTGAGCTTGGTTTGGGACTGAGGTAAAGTCAAGTGGACAACTGACCGTGTCTGTGTCCCTGAACTGATGGCAGAGACATGCTGTTTGGAATAAATACAAGTAGGTGTAAAGTAGAACCCCAGTAACAAAATGTGTTGATTCCCACGTGTATTTAGGGTAGCAAATGAAAAATACAAGGTAGCCAATCAATTTTGGAATCACTGAGGATTATTTTTTTCTCAATTTATTGATGAATTTGAGAACAAAAATGTGTCTCTGATATGTTAGCATTGTTAACTGGTATTGACTGAGTAACAATCACAGAGAAGTGAGGCTTCCTTATCAAAAAATTAAGTTTTTAACTTTCATTTATTCATAACGACCCTGTAGAGCAGAATAGACCTTTCTCATATAGTTTCCAAACTATAACCTTGATGGAAGCATTCTGCTACAACCCCCCCCCCACCCTGAGGGGGAAATCGGTGGCTTAGAACAACCACCTTTGTGGTTGTCAACTGCGCGCATAACCCTGAGACGCCAGGGCTCAGAATCGACTGCGCTGCAATAAGCTGGTTGTAGAATTTTACTGAGCAGACCTCGTGGTGCAAATGATCTGTGCTGTGCTGCGGACCGGAAGCTTGATGGTTTGACCCCATTTAGTGGCTGCATAGGAGAAAACCTAGAGGTGAGGGTTCTTAAAGGTTAAATTGGGCAATGAATGTACAAATGTGCTTTACACAATTGATATGTGTATGGATTGTGGTAAGAGTTGCATGAGCCCCTAATAAAATGATTTAAGATAAAAAAAACGGTTAAATCAAGCCATATTAATTCTATTGCCATAGTCTATTCTGAATCTTAGCAAGCCTACAGGACTCTAGAAACAGTCCAAAAGTTGTATTGGCTGTAATCTTTACCGCAGCCGACTGTCACACCTTTCTCCTAAAGAGCAGCGAGGACCTTCCCCCAACTTCCTTTAGGTTAGCAGTCTCTCTTCTAACCACAGGCTCCCAGGGGTCCTTTCCAAGGTCACTGCCAAGAAAACACGGTGGAGCAGTTCTTCTCTGTCATTTGAGTCCTTCGAGTTTGTTATGAGTAAAAAAGGGCTTGGCAGCACCTAAGAACCAGAACATTCTCTCATATGACTGTGTTATGACGAGTATTTTGAAGCAGCCTTCCTGGGAAACGAAAATGACAGCTACTTCTTCTGTGAGCACAGTGCAGTCAGATTGAAAAGCTGCCTTCATTCAAGTGGTGCAATTAAATCGGAATTGGTGGTTAGGGTACAGTGTAATGTAAAAGCAAAACAACACAATATCCACACACCAACACATACACACGAATCCCCTAAGTTGGGGTCTAGACTATGGCACAAGTAAGAACTCAGAGCAGTTTGAAGATCAAGTACATCTAAGAATCTCTATAAGTTTAATGAGGGCGGGGCGGGGGGGGGCGGGAATCAGGAATTAAATCTTAGGGTCCCCCAGTTATATCTATGACTTAAACAAGATTTCAACCATTTTTGCATCTTTTATTATGAATAAAGCGTGACAAACACCTAGGGAGGTAACAAATTAGAACTGAAAGACACTCCTCTGAAGAACCTTAACAGGAAAACTGAAAGCAGGATCAGAATCAGAATAAAGTAGGGAGTGCTTAGAAATGATTAGATACGAAATGTTTCCGGCAGGTAGTCCATGTGAAATGGTTACTGTGTTAGTCCAGGTAGATTAGAGAAACAAATCCATAGAAACTCATATATGTATGAGAGAGAGTTTTATATAAAGGGTAAGTGTACATTCAGAAAGCATACAACCCAGTCCAGTCTAGCCCTTATGTCTGATACCAATCGATAAAGTCCTCTTCAGACTCACAAAATGCATGCAATGACGCTGAATGCAGGACAATCACAGGCCAGTGGGTAGAAAGCCTTGGATCCAGTGGCATAGTAAGCATCTCAGCGCTGGCAGGGGTCTCTCGGTGGCTTCTCTGGCTTCAGAGGTCTGGTTGCACCAGAGTAGGTCCATGTGGCTTCTCCAGCTCAGGGCACTAGGGTAGTTCCATGTGTCTTGTCAGCTGCAATGTCTCCTGGGAGTGAGCAGAGAGAGAGAAGTGTCTCCTGCCTCCAAGGAGGAAATACCGGAGCTCCCAGAATCCTCAGGAGAAGGCCGTGCCCACACAGAGGCCTCATTGGCTATGACTCTATTGACAGACTAGACTTCACCCTTAATCCTCTCACGTCCCAAACTGACATCAGATTATGTAATTACCACAACTAATAGGCCATAATACTTGTGATACAGCATAATGTGGTCTAGAGCCACACTCCATAATACAATCACCACCAATTTACAAAAAGGAGAGAAATAAGATGACCAATTTCAAGAGAATTAAAAAGCAAATGAAATGAACTATCTTCAGTTTGAGTAGAATTCCAAGATAGGACTAAAATAAAGAATACACTTAGAGCTCTGGATTATACTAACAATAAAAGCTGCTGTTAAATCTACTCTGATTCAAGGAAACCCCATGTATGTTAGAGTAGAAGTGGGCTTCATTGGATTTTCAGTGGAATATTTTTGGGAAAAGATTGCCAGATAATTGCTTTCTAGGAGCTTATGGGTATGCTAAAATGTCCAACCTTTAGTTAGCATCAAAGGGTGCTAGTCATTTGTACCAACCAGGGATTCTCTATTGCTAATATAAGATTATAAATGCTGGAGTTTTTGTTTTCGTGTAACAAACAAGGGGTCAGAAAAGGAGTTAAGAGTGATGGAGGATGTAGATTTTCATTTTCAATATAATAATTTGAAAGAAATTTGAAACCTCCAGATGCATCCATCTAAGCCTGAAAGATTGGGTCTGAATTGTGAATTATTGAAAATTAAATGCTAAATGGAAGCCATGAGATTTCTTGGAATACACATGAAAAAAGACTATAGAAGCAGAAGAGAAGAACTCCAGAAGTCTGGGGAAATTCAATGTTATAAAGGTGAAAGGGGAAAAATAACTTTAAAGAAGAGGAAAGGCACAACAAAAACACAAAGTGAATATCGTGGGACTATCATGCAATCCGCATGTTCAGAGCATATTGAGAAAGAAGGTGAGTGATTTGGTGTTGCCACATAAAAATGCTACATTTTATTTAACTTTAAAGACATCACCACTACCCTTAACAATAATATTCTCAGTGGGAAGGCATGTTCATATGCAATATCATAAATAGTTGAATAAAATGAAAGTGGAAAGTAGAGACGTTTACTGCAAACAATTGAAACAAGCATGGGGAGTGAAGTTGGGAACTTAATTCAATCCTTACAGAGCTGATTATAACATATGGGATTTTTTAAGAAAGAAAATGAAATAAAATAATAAAATATCAAGAATTTATTGCAAATCATTGAAAGAAACACAGAGAGTGAATTTGGAAACTTAATTCAACATTTACAGAGCTGATTATAACCGAAGTAATTTTTTTAAAGAAAGAAAGAAAAATGAAATAAAAAATAAAATATCAAATGGTATTATTCTGTTACACGAATCTTTTATCCCCTATCATGTCTCTCAGTTTTACGCACAGATTAAGCGGAAGTCAGGATTCAGGGATGAAAAACCACACGGCCATAACCACATTCATCCTCCTAGGACTGACAGAAGACCCACAACTGCAGATTCTAATTTTTATATTTCTATTTATCAGCTACATGTTGAGCATAACTGGAAATCTGACCATCATCATCCTCACATTAGTGGATTCCCACCTTAAAACTGCCATGTACTTTTTTCTCCAAAATTTCTCCTTCTTGGAAATCTCATTCACCTCTTCCTGCATTCCAAGATTTCTATACAGCTTATCAACAGGTGACAGGACCATTACCTATGATGCTTGCATAAGTGAAACATTTTTTATAGACCTTTTTGTAATAACCGGTATTTTCCTCCTAACCACTATGTCCTATGATCGATATGTAGCCATCTGTAAACCCCTGCACTACATGACCATCATGAACCACAGGGTCTGCCAAAGGTTTGTCTTAGGCTGCTGGATGATCACTTTGTTGCTTATAGTCCCACCTCTCATCCTGGGACTGGAACTGGAATTCTATGATTCTAATGTCATTGACCACTTTATTTGTGATGTCAATTCTATTCTGAAAATCTCTTCCACAGATACATGGTTCCTAGAACAAATGGTTCTTATTTGCTCTGTAGTAATCTTTGTTATCACTTTCATATGTGTGATTTTGTCCTACATATATATTATCAAAACAATTCTAAGAATCCCTTCTGCTCAACAAAGGAAAAAGGCTTTTTCTACTTGTTCTTCCCACATTATTGTGGCTTCCATCACTTATGGCAGCTGCATCTTTGTCTATGTCAAACCTTCAGCAAAAGATGAAATGAGCACTAATAAAGGGGTAACAATACTAACTACATCCATTTCTCCCATGTTAAATCCATTTATTTATACCCTGAGGAACAAACAAGTCAAGCAAGCCTTTAATGATTTAATCAAAAGAATTTTTTTCCTCTCAAAGCATTAGCGATATAATGAAATTTAGGTAGCAGAGCATAATTTTTCTTAATTTTCCCTTCTATCTTGGGGTTGGAGATACCAATAAGAATTAACAGCAAGACTCTAGCTCTAGAGTTTTCTTGCTTAAGTGAAAGTTTCTTGGTTGCCTAAGAAATTTTAGATAATGAGGCAATACTTTAATGAGGTGCGGTTTTTTTATGGAGTTAGCCTTTGTTTTAAATTTTAGCAGGAAAAAATAATTCTGAAGACCATTTTAGATGGTTGTATCATTAAAACCCACTTCCTTTTGATGTATAAGGAGCCCTGGTGTCATAATCAGTGCTCTTTGGGCTTCTAACAGCAAGGTCAGCAGTTCAAAACCACCAGCCACTCAGTAGGAGAAATATTAGGCTTTCTACTCCCATAAACAGTTACAGTCTCAGAAACTCACGGAGATTCTACCCTGTCCTATAGGGTCACTGTGGGTAAGAATCAGCTCAATGGGAGTGAATTATTTTGTTTGTTTGTTTCTTTTTTCATTTGGATGTATACCTTCTACAGTCTGGGTTGGTTACAGCGAAAACATCCCCTTAGCTATTTACTGTTTTTGACAACATAAGCAGATAACAGGCCTTTGACAGGAGAGCAAATGGATTTTCAGGAAAGTGATAGATAAAGAATTTAATTCATCAAGAACTAAGTTGAATTTAATAATTTTTGTTTTGCTCAAAAAAAATTTTATGTATTTTTCGTGTACAATGATAATTTAATATTTAAAGCAATGAATACTAACAATTGTTATGTGAAGATAAAAATACAAAGGTAATATTTTTCGTTGATCTATGATTAAAATAGTAAAGAAAAGAATCATTCATTTTAAATATTCTGATATGTTTTTATTTCTGAATGCAAGAGTGATAAAGCAATCCAAGATTGTATAGGCAATTTACAATGTAAATAAACCAGAATATACTACACATTATTTTATAATTATCATTATTAATGTACAAAAAGAAGCTTTAAAAAGTGAACAAGAATTTAAAACCAGCTCATTGAATTTTAAAGGATCTTCTTGTTTGATACATGTCCTTGGTTCTCCAGAGAGGCATAAAGATGACTTCAGAGACAGTTCAAGAAACACCTACCAGGAGTTAAATGACAAGATTTATATATCTTAGACACTATACAAAGATAAAAATTGCATGGAATTTACTTTAATACATTCACATTAATATAGTCTCCATAATAAATTAAATTAATTACTGGATTTAGGCAATGTACCATAGTAATATTGATATGAAAGTTTTAAAAGCCAAATTATCAATCAATAGAAATGCAGAGCAATTTGAAATGGATAAAAATGTGATCGCAAGAGAACAGGAACAAGAAAAGTGTTCTGTGTAATCTTGAGACTTCAAGCTTCATTGAGAAAGTTTGTTCCGGTCATCGGTCAGCTGCCACTTCTCTATTGCCATAGCCTCTACCTGAGATTTCACTAAATTACTGGAAGATCTGGCAAGAATTCACAATATAATATACAGCTTGTAAGAGTAATCCTCCAATTCAAGCTACATATCACAAACAAAAAATGTCTGTGGCCAAAGTTCAGCCATACTAAAGCCTCTAGGCAGGTTGCCTTCCACTACGGTTCCATGTGCCCAGGTAAGAAGGCACCAAAACATGACTGAGGAAGCACTGCCTTCTCAATGCAGAGTCAATGTGAATGGCATGTGTGGAGTCAACTATGCAGGGGGAAAGCCTTCAGGACCTGTATCTGCTGATGGGACATTAATGAGAAGGGGCAGTAGCAAACATCAACTAATAATCAGAACCAGAAATGTACAAAGCATGACCCTAGGAAATTTAGAGGTCGTTAGAAATGGAACACAAAGAGATCAATATTCTAGGCATCAGGGAACTTAAAAGGACTGGAATTGGCCATTTTGGATCAGAAAATGATACGGTTCACTGTGCCAGGAAGGACACAAAGAGGAATGGCATTGCAGTCAAAGTTTTAAATGATACGATAATGTCTATCTACCTACAAGGAAATCCAATCAATATAACTATTATTCAGATTAATGGACCAAGCACTGAATCTATTGATGCAGAAATTGAAAAAGTCTACCAACATATTTAATATGAAAGTGATAAAAATGTAATAAAAATACATTGTGTTAATCTGGGTAGACTGGAGAAACAAAATTCATAGACACTCATATATATATAAGAAATAGCTTTATATACAAGAGCAGTTGAATATTGAGAAAATGTGTCAACACAGTCCAGATCAAGTCCATAAATCTGATATTACCCCATATGTCCAATGCCAATCTATAAAAGTCCTCTTCAGATTCACAAAACACATACAATGATATTAAATGCAGGAAGATTGCAGACCAGTGGGTGGGAAGTCTTGTGGATCCAAGGGTGTTGTAAGCATCTCAGCACTGGCAGGGGTCTCCACGTGGCCTCTCCAGCTCAGGGCACTAGCGTAGTTCCATGTGTCTTGTCAGCTGCAATGTCTCCCAGGGAGTGAGTCTGTCTTCTGCTTCCAGCAAGCTATTTATCTCCTTAGCGGCTCCAAATGAGGTCATCAAGCTGAGACCTGATTGACAGACTAAACACCACCCCTTCACTCTTAATACTCAAACTCCATCCCTTTACTCTTAATACTCAAATTGACAATAGATTATGGAACTACCACATACATTGGTAATTATAGTAATAGGAATGTGGAAGTTGGAAAGAGGAAGGAAAAAATCGGAAAATATGATGTTCATGATAGAAACAAAACCCAAGATCACAGATAGAACTTTTTAAGACCAATGACTCGTTCAGAGAAAATATTTCTTCTCAATAACACAAAGAGCAACTATACACATGGACAGTTCTACGTGGAATGTACAGAAATCAAACTTACTACATTTGTGGAAAGAGATGATGGCTAAGCTCAATATTAGCATCCAAAGCTAGACAGGGGCAAACTGTGGAAGAGATTATCAATTGAAAAGAATACACTGTAAAAAGCTGCAGTTGATATTCAGACATTTTAAGAAGTAGCATATGATCAATTACCAACGATACCAAAAGAAGAGGTCCAAACTGGAGTGAAAGAATTAGTCAAAAGCAAGACTTCAGGTATTGATGGAATACCCATTGAAAAGTTTCAAAAAGTACTGAGAGCATTCACTCATCTATGCCAAGAATTTGGAAGAAAGCTACTTCGCTAATTGACTGGAAGAGATTCATATTTGTACCTATTGCAAAGAAAAGCGACCCAACAGAATGTACAAATTAGAGAATATCACTGATATCACATACAAGTAAAATTTTTCTCATCCAGGCTCAGTGAGGTCTCATTCAGAAGATGTGGAATAAAGGACACTATTGCTGACATCAAATGGACATTGGCTCAAAACAGAGAATACCGGAAGGATGCTTACTTGTGTCTCATTGACCATGCAAAGGTCTTCCACTGTGTGGATCATAACAAACTATGGTTAGTCTTGAGAATAATGGGAAATTCAAAATACCTCACTTTGCTCATGGAGAACCATTCATTGGATCAAGAGGTGGTTATGCAAACAGAACAAGGGAAGACTGCAAGGTTTAAAATCAGGAAAGGTGTGTGTCAGATTATATCTGCTCACCATATTTATCCAATCTATATGCTGAGCGCATAATCAGAAAGGCTGGATGACATGAATTAAAATGCATTATCGGATTTAGAGGGAAACTTTTTACAACTTTTGATACACAGATGACACGACTTTGCTCAAAGTGAGGAGAACTTGAAACACTTGCTGATGAAGATCAAGGATTGCAGCCTTCAATGTGGATTACAGCTCAATGTGAAGAAAACCAAAATCCTCACAACTGGACCAACAAGTAACTTCATGATAAACAGAAAAGGTTCGGAGTTATCAAGGATTTCATCTTGCTTGGATCCACAGTCAGTGCTCATGGAAGCAGCAGTCAAGAGATCAAAAGACACATGGCATTAGGCAAATATGCTACACAAGACCTTTTTTATGTGTTGAAAAACAAGGATGTTACTTCGAGGTCTATGGTGTACTTGACTTAAGCATTATAGGCATGGGAAAGCTGTGCATTGACTAACAAAGACCGAAGAAGAAGGAATGCATTTGAATGATGTGCTGAAGATTGAAAGTACCATGGGCTGCCAAAAGAGTAAACAGGTCTGTCTTGGAAGAAGAGCCAGAATGCTGCCTAGAGCAAACTTCATCTTGTGTGCTTTGATCAAATTATCAGGATAGACTGGTCCCTGCAGAAGATTTTGTGCTTGGTAAAATGGAGGGGCAGTGAAAAAAGAGGAAAGCTCTCAACATGAGGAATTTACACAGTGACTGTAATGGTGGGCTCAAACAGAGTAATTGTGAGGCTAGCACAGGACCAGGCGGTGTTGGGTTCTGTCGTGCATAGCGTTTTTTTGGGTTGGACCCTACTTGGCGGCACTTAACAATATTTTTTTCTGATTCTCTGGTTCTGTCATACCCTATATTATATACCCCATATTACTGATTCACAAGCTTAAATCTAGGAGATTTTACACACACACACACACAAGTGTATATTGTTAGGTGCCATCCATTTTTAGGAGTAAGGTCTGACTCATAACTACAGTATGTTCAATAGAACAAAACACTGCTTGGTTCTGTATCATCCTCACAATTGTTGCTATATATGAGAGCCCATCGTGTCACTCTATCGTTTGAGGGTTGTTACACATCAATAAACTTTTACATATATATACATATATACACTATGGAATACTCCAGTGGTCAAATTTGGTTAACTTTTAATCTTTGCTTCTTTCTCCCTATAGGAATTTCTTTGCCTACTCCATTAAGATAAACAATGTAGATATCAAATGCTAAGTGTCTGAACTTCAGTATTACCATTATATGTGACCGCTCTAACACAACCCATATATACATATATGGAGGGGTAAAATCATTATTTTCACTGGTCTGATATCCCTAGGTGCACAGTTATATCACATACATAAATGGTATCAATAATGTCAATAATCTGAAGCACAAATACCTGCTAATTGGTATTAATTATTTACTTACTCTCTCTTATGTGAATTCTGAATGTTGTGATATGACCACAAGAGTTAGATAGGTGCAAATATTGACTTCATTAGAGATGAATGTAAATTAAAGGTTGTGGCTTGGATGAAAAGTTCCTTTAAGTTCATATTACTCACCTACAAAGTTAGAAGCAGAACTTTTATGCATTTTTATGGACATTCTGCCCTAGTGCACCAATTCAAGGACACATAAAGAGCAGAGGGCAGATGTTCTCAGTAGAGGTAGCCAGTTATTGATAAATAGGAGGGGAAAATAAGGCCATTCATGAGCAACAATTATCCTATCCCAATATCAAAAGCAGACCAATTTAATAGGAAGTTAACCAACTGCTTATTTTTAACAATCATTCATTAATAGAACATATTTATCATATATAAAAGCATACAAGATAGAATAACTAAGGGATATGACCCTATCATTCAACTTCAGTCATCTTCAGAAAGTTTTGTGCCTCATAGGAATTTATTTGAACAGTTTTCTCCATTTTTTTTTGAGTTGTTCTCACACGTTTTGTTTTATTCTCTATAAGTTTATTAACATATAATTCACATATCTTTTAATTCAACTATTAAGTAATATTAAAAGGGGTTGTGCAATCATCACCTCAATCCATTGTTGAACCTTTTCTTCATTCTTGTGCTCATTGTTATTAGTCTCCATTTCCCCCTACCTCCCTGCGATAGAACCTTAACAAA
>NW_022103898.1:78403183-78404226 GCF_000313985.2 Echinops telfairi | reverse complement strand
GGGGAGGAGGCAGGGAGAAGGTGGTGGTGAGCAAACAAGTTCATGGACAGGGGAGCAACTAGGGACCTAAAATCGACAGCGAGGGGAACATAGAGTTCCTGGTAGTGGTGGAGCAGCCGTAATATAGCCATGAGAAATTACTGAGAAGCAAACGAGAGGTGAACATAATAGTGGGGGAGGAGGAAGCAAGAGAAAATAGAGGAAAGAACTAAGAAGCAAAACTATTTATAGTGGTACAGACATAGAGGTGTGCATATGTAAATATATTAATGCATAAAAATAAGGATATTGGCCTATGTACATATATTTATATGGCAATACATTGAGGCATGGGATGGACTCTGGGCCTCTACTTAAGTATTCCCTCAACACTGGAACACTTTGTTCTAATAATGTGGCACTGGATGATTTCCACCTCCCCAATACCATCGCTGAAGACAAACTGTGTGCATAAACAAATGTGGTGAAGAAAGCAGATGGTGGCCAGCTATTAAAAAATAGCCAGCTATTAAAAGATGGCTGGGGTCTTAAAAGTTTGAAACCAAACAAGCGGTCATCTAGCAGGGAAGCAACAAAGCTCATATAGAAGAAGCCCACCAGTCTGTGTGATCACGAGGTGTCGACAGGAACAGGCATCAAAAGTTCAAAATTAAGCAACCTCATCAAGGTGACAGAGAGGGGTCAAGGTAGAGACCCAGAGTCTATCTGTGGATAATTAGACGTTCCTTGCAGAGGGACTGCAGGAAGGAGAAAATGTATCCAGGGCAGGGTTTAGTACCAACAAAATACACAAAACTCTAGTTCTTCAATCCTCTGCTCCACCCCTGCCTCGACTATTATGATCTCAGATCTACCTGGCAAATCCCAACCAATGTTCACAAAGCAGTACAGATGAGAGATTTCAATATACAGAATTCAGGAAAGACAAACTCCCTCAGAATAAGTACTAAGAGTAACAATTCCAGGAGGGTAGGGAAGGTTAGGAAGAGAAAGAGGAGGAAAGGGGAATGGATAGCAATAGGAGGATAATCTCCCTCAAGGGG
>NW_022103898.1:78394087-78402169 GCF_000313985.2 Echinops telfairi | reverse complement strand
ATATATATATATATATATACACACATGTGTACACATTGATAAATGTGCATTTGTGTGCTGATTTATTTTTGCTGTATCTTATACCATTCACTGTATCTGTTCACCTACAATTATGTTATTTGTTTCCCTCAAGTGGGGTTGTACAGTCATCATTGCTATCAACTCCCCCTTCTCCCCTCTTCCCCCTCTCTCATCTTGTACTGTCAAGGGAATGATTACTCCCATTACTATTTCTGAAGAGCTATCTATCTTCTCTTAGCTTTCATGCATTGAACTATCTTAATTATACAAATGAACATACACAGGTCTAACAAGGTTGATGAGGTAAAACTAAGCCCATAATAGTAAGGGGATGAAATATTCAAGAACTAGAGGATGGTTATGTGTTCCATCAGTGCTGTACTGCACCCTGGATGTACCATCCTGTCCATGTGGCCCTTCTGTGAGGGACTGTCCAATTATCTTACAGGTGGGTTTTGAGTTTCCGCTTTGTCCACGCTCCTTCATGTCAATTTGCTGGTTTTTGAACTTCTGATACTTACTCCCGTTGACGCCTCATAATCATACAGGCTGGTGTGCTTCTTCCATGTGGGCTTTTGTGCTTCCCTACTACATGCCCGCTTGTTTAACTTCAAGACTTTAAGACCCCAGACATATATCTTTTAAAATCCAGGCACCATCAGCTTTCTTCATCACATTTGCGTATATACTCATTTTGTCTTCAGTGATCCTGTTGGGAGTTTCATGCAGTGCCTCATTATGAGAACAAACCGTTCTTGTACTATGAAAGACTTAAGTAGAGGCCCAAAGTTCATTTGCTTCCTTGTCTTGCACACACACACACACACACACACACACAAATAAACCTATCTTTAACTCTTTATATATTTATAAATTGGCATATATACATATCTATATTTTTACCTATATATATCATTTTTACTTTCTTGTTCTTTCCTCTTTTTCTTTGCTGTGCCCTCTTCCCCCACCCCCAGAATCATCGTTCTCCTTTATCTTCCTCTGGGTGTGTATCCTTCCATATTTCTGATAGCCCAGGTACTCCCTGCCCTAAGGTGCTTAGCTTTGTCTGAATTTTTTCATTGATGATCCTGATAGTTTTGGGGTTTACCTCTAGGTCTGTGATCCACCTTGAATTTATCCTTTTGTTTGAAGTGAGGTAAGGGTCTTGCTTCATTCTTTTGCAGGTTGATATCCATTTTTTCCAGCACAGAACCATTTGTTTAAAAGGGCATCTGCTTCCTATTTCATATTATTTGGGTCCTTATCAAAAATCTGTAAAATGTTTTTATTTCTGGATTTTCTGTTCTTATCCATTGGCCCATGCATTTATCATTATACCGTGCTGTTTTGACAACAGTGACTGTATAGTAAGTGTTAAAGTCAGTTATGCAAGCCCACCCACTTTATTCTTCTTTTTGAGGAGTTGTTTGCCAATTCTGGGTTTCTTCCCTTGCCATATGAAGTTGATAGTCAGTTTTTCCATTTATTTGAAAAAAATAATGCTGATATTTGTTTCGAGATTGCATTGAACCTATATAATGCCTTAGTTAGGATTGACATCTTTACAATACTGAGTGCACCAATTCATGAGAATGGGATATTTTTTCATTTGTGAAGGACCCTTTTGGTTTACTGTAATAATGTTCTGCAGTTTTCCTCATATAGACTTTTTGTTGTTTGGTTAGGTATATCCCTAGATATTTCCATTTATGCTTGGCTATTGTGAAGGGTACCTTTTGATCTCTCTTTTTTTGAAATCCCATCAGTTGTGTATAACATTCCAATTGACTTCTGCTTGTTGATTTTGTATCCTACCACTCTACCATATTCCTCTATTGCTTCCAGCACTCCTATTGTGAAGCCTTTGGGGTTCTCAATATATAAAACCATATCATCTGCAAATAATGATAATTTCACTTCTTTTTTCCCCAGATGTATACCTTTGATATCCTTCTGTTGCCTTATATTATTAGCTACGACTTCCTGGATGATATTGAATAAAAGTGGGGACAAGGGGCATCCTTGTCTGGTTCCCTTTTTTGGTGGGATTGTTTTCACCTTTTCTCCATTGATTGTAATGCTGGATGTGGATTTTCCTAAATAGCTTTAATTATATTGAGGTAATTTCCTTCCAGTCTTATGTACTTGAGTGTCTTAATTGGGTATGGAATGTTGTTGAATGGTTTGAATGCTTCTATTAATATTATCATGTGGTTCTTGTCCCTTTTCTTGTCAATGCGATAGATAATGCTGATGGGTTTTGGATGTTGAATCATCCCTGCATTCCTGATAGGAATCCCACTTGGTCATTATGAATTATTCTTTTATATACTTTTGTATTCTGTTGGCCAAAATCTTAAGGATTTTTGCATCAATGTTTATTAGAGATATCAGCCTGTGGTTCTCTGTTCTTGTAGATCATTGCCTGGTTTGGGTATCAGTGTTATACTAGCTTCACAGAATGTGTTTGGGAGTTTACCATCTTTTCTATGTTCTGGAAGGGCTTGTGTGGAATTGGTATCAATTCTTCCCTGAATGCTTGATATAATTCTCCTGTGAAGCCATCTGGGCCATGGCATATTTTAGTTGCTAGTTCCTTGGTAACCTTATCTATTTCTTCTTTTGCTATGGGTCTGATAAAGTTCTTGGTGTCTATGTGAGATAATCTGAGGAAGGTTTGTTTTTCCAGGTAGTTGTCCATGTTTTCCAAGTTACTTTATTCCTTTTATGGTAGATATTTTCCTCCCTCTCTCCTTAGCCGTATGTATGCATGTGTGGGGCTATTCATTCTTGACTTCTTTTCCACATTGGTTCAATGATGTCTTGGGCATCGCTCTCAATGGTCTAACTTCTGGATAGTGTTACACTATGCGGTGTTCTCATTTTTGTTTTCTAAGGGTGTTTGTCTTCTGTTCATAGTGAGTTGGAAAGTAATTTTAGTGGTGCTGTTTTTTGGGGTTGTTTTTTTACACATTCTCTAAATTTTTCCACATCAAGGAAACCCCTACCTATTTTAATGGAGAGTTTGGAGAGATAGAGGATTCTTGGGACACTATTATTCTCCTACAACTTTTGGAAGATGCTACTCCATTCTTACGAACAGGCTGAAAGAAGTGGAAGTCCTTAGGTAAGATAAGAAACCATGAAAAAGAGGACTTTTCTTCTTCATGGTTTCTGCTGATAAGTCCAAGAATTACCCGTATAAGTACCTGCATTTCTTTTCTAGCTGCTTTTATAATATTCTCCTTTTCCTCAAAGTTGGATAAGTTGATTACTATATGCCCTGGTGTGTTATTCTTCAGGTTCAGTCTAACTGGTGTCTTCTCTGCTTCCTGGATGATTGTCTGATTCTCCTTCATTAAATTGGGGATGTTTTCTTCCAGGAATTCCTTTGCTATTCTGACTGTTGGATTCTTTGTTATGTCTTTTCCTGGTATCCCAATTATTTGAATATTGTTATTCTTCATAGTATTACTCATTGTTCTCAGGTTTTCTTCAGCTTCTTTGATTGTCTTTCACATTTGTTGAATTCTGCTTGGCTATCTTTGAGGTCTCTGATACAATTCTCCACCCTTTCAGCCTGTTGGTAAGTTCTTTTACCATTTGCTTTGCTTCTGCTGTATCTTTCCTTAACTCTCATATTTCCCTTCAGTAAGTACACTCTATGCTCTCTATTTTTTCATCCTTTTTCTGTATTCATTCCCTCATATCCTGTATGAGTCGAAGCACCATTTTGAAAATTTTCTGTGACAGTTCAAAGTCTGCTTCTTATATGTATGTTGCTCAGTCCAGGTACTCCTCAGACATTGCATTTTGTTTCTCTTGCTTTCTACAGTGACTGCTGACATGGGTTGTTGTCTGCATGGCATTTTGGTGGAGCTCAGCACCAGTCCAGGTGCCCTGTAATTTCTTTCTCAAATGCTATTAGTAATGATTCTAAGGCCTACCTGAGCCTTCTGGTTGTATGTTTGAGTTGGGGTTGATTCTCTAGACAGCCAGAGCTTTATATTTGGAGGGCAACGCAGGCAGCTATATCAGGCAGTATGGACGGGGCTATCATGGACAACAAGGGGGGTGCTTGGCAGGCCAATTGCACACAGTGCAGGCCGTTGGGCCACATGGTGTCGGGAGAGAGGGGGGAGCTACTTGAGGGACCTGGGCACAGACTGGTCACAGGCTCCGACCACTAGCAGCAGCACCAGGTATGCCACAAGCAGCAAGGTTGGCAATGGGCAGGGTGATCCCAGGCAGGCGGACTGGTGTTCATGGACCATAGTAGGGAAGGGAGCAACTCAGGCGATCTGGCACAGGTTATTGGGGATACTTATTTAGTTGGTAAGTTTCTGGAGAATATTGTTGAGGTGTAGAAAGAAGGTTCTAGAAGTTGTGGTGGTCAGGTTGTATGATGGGTATATTAAATCTACCAGAGTCCCTTATCAACCCAGTATGTTTTGAAAGGGAGAGTGCTGAACTTTAATTATTTGTGTTTATAAAAGAAGGTCCCTAGGACACTGGGATTCTATTTCTAGCACCCAGCCTCCTAATATTGGCCTCCTTACCTCTTGATTTTCCAATATAACAACAGGAGCACAGGGCAGGTAATTCTACCTGGGCTCCATTTTCCCAGAAGGCCAACTAGCATTATGTCCTTTTCAATGGACTTGTGTCTCATGATAACAAGTCCAAAATACCTGAGAAGAAGTCTCTTCATCTGTGATTCTAAAGCACATTCTGGCTGTACATCTTCCAAGACAGATTTGTTTGTTCTTTTAGCAGTCTACAGTACTTTCAGAAAAGACCTGAAACAAAACAAAACAAGAAGTTTTTGTTTGTTTGTTTAAACTTCTAGCAAGTTTACAAAGGAAAAGAAAGAGAAGACACAAATATTTAGAATTAGAGATGAGAAGATTGACATCACAACAGATCCAAATATAATTTAAAAATAAAAACAAAAGACTATACTCTGACAAATTTGAGAACCTAGAAGTAGACCAATACCAAGAAATATACCACTTGCCCAAATTAATGCAGATGTATGTAGAAAATCTGAACAGACCCATAACAAAAGAATAAATAGAGGAGGTAATCAAGAAACCACCAATCCAGAAAAGTCAAGGACTGTATGGCTTCAAAGGGGAATTCTCCAAATATTAAGGGAAGAGCTGTCACTAATTTTACACAACTATTCCAGAATATAGCAAGAGCTAGCAAACTCCGATTTATTCTATGAAGCAAGCATAACACTGATATCAAAACCAGGTAAAGACCCAAATAAGATGGAAAACTACAGACCAATATCTCAAATGAATATAGACACAAGTATTCTCAACAAATTCTGGCCAATAGAATCCAAAAACATATAAAAAAATTTCATCATGGCCAATTGGGATTTCCACCAGATATGCTAGGATAGTTCAATACATAAAAACAATCCACGTAATCCACCACATAAACAAGATAAAGAATAGGAACCACAAGAATATATTAATAGAGACAGAAATAGTGATTGAAAATATCCAACACCCATTTGTAATAAAAAGACTCAATAAAATAGGAATAGAAGGTAAATTCCTCAGTATGCTAAAGATGATATAAAAGAAACCAATGACCCGTATCATACAAAATGGGGAACATTTGAAAATATTTCCCCTGAAAATGGAAATCAAACAAAGGTACCTCTTCACGAATATCCTTTTTATTCAACATTGACCTGGAAGTCTTAACCAGAATCATTAGACAGCTAAAAGAAATAAAGGAATAAAATTTAGAAGTTGAGCAGTTGCAGACAATAAGATTTTACAGAGCGAGAACACCAAGGGCCCCAGAAGATGCCTGTTAGAAGCAATTGAGGGCTTGGGAACATAACAGGACATAAGATTAACAAAGAGAACTCAATCAGATTCTTTTATGCCAGCGAATATAAATACGAAAACAAAAAATGAAGAAACCAATACCATTTACAATAGTCACACAAAAGATGATATAGCGAGGAAGAAACCTAACCAAAGAAACAAAAGACCAGTACACAGAAAGCTACAGAATATTATTATATAAAACCAAAAGGCATCTACACTAATGGAAGAATATGCCATGTTTATGGATAAGAAGACTTAATATTGTTAAAATGCCAATACTACCTAAAACAATCTATAAATACAATGCAATTCCAATCCAATCCCAATTCATTCTTGAAGGAAATGGCAAAACTAATTACCAATTTCATATGGAGAGGGGAGAAGTCCAAATTAAGCAAAGAACTTCAAGAACAAAGTAGTAGGCCTTTCACTACTGACCTCAAAACCTAGTGTATAACCACAGTAGTCAAAACAATCGTGTATTAGTACAATGATAGATATATAGACCAATGGAACAGGACAGACAATCCATAAATCAAGGATCCACCTATAGGGAACTGATTTTCAATAAAGAACCAAAAACATTAAATGGAAGAGAGACACCCTTTCAACAAACGATGCTAGAAAAATTAGATTTCCATCAACAGCAGAATGAAACCAGACCCATACTTCATCCTGTTTACAAAAACGTACTCAAGATGGATTAGAGACCTAAATATCAACCCCAGAGCTATAAGAATCATAAATGAGAAAATTGGGACAAACTTAAGACCTCACCTTAGCTGGACTTAGTTTTTTTCTTAAAGATGGGGAAAGAGGGAGATCATTAAACTGATTCCACATAACGTTTTGTTCAGATGGCTCCAAATCAACAGAGAGCCCTACGAGAGATATAAATGAACCTACTAGAGGTTGAAATCAAGATGGGGTGGGAGTAGTGAAAGGGGGAGGAGTACATGTATGTCTTGGAGGAGGTGATTATATTTCTGTTGATAGGTAAACTGGGAGGACCAACCTCATATCAGAGGGAAAATCCTTAACCACACTTATACAAGGGAAGGATACACTTGGTAAGATTTTCCTAATTGGACCCATTTGACCTATGGTAGTAACTACCGAGTCCTTGGTGACCCAGACTGGATTCGATAGACTTCTGGGATGTATGCTGTCATTTTGAGGTACACAGCACCTTCATAAGTCACACATAAGGTTTCAATGTGGAAACCCTTCTAACTGAATTGAGCTTTACCACAAACTCGACTGTCCCACACTTAAGGAACCAACATACTCCCTCCGACTTAAATCTTGAATGTCTTAGTGTAAGACGAAGCAGATGACTGCTATCCCAAGATTATGGAATTGGTAGTCATCGTATTTTGGTTTGGATCTCTTGCTTTGAGAGTGATCTCTTGCTTTGAGAGTGGTAGCCTAGGATTACCATATATTTACTATGTTAATGCTTTCCTTGATTTCTTAAGACATGTATTATTCTGGTAGGCATGATTCTGCTGCTGTGAATGAGTGCTACTGAAAGTTTTGCCCTATCACCAACCTCCATTGTTTGTATAAATAGTGTTCAGTCACTTAAGAGTTTAATCTGTGCATGCCAACAATTCATGTCTGCAGTCTGAAGCTGGTCTGTAGTTTCCTTTTCTTGTATACCTGGTATAATTTCCTTTACTCGAGGGTGTTTTAAAGTCTAGACCATTGGTTAAATTAATGACACTCTCAATAGACTTACCTTATGCCCCAGTGGGATGAGTGATAGAGTTCTCTATCAGAAAATGATAATAGTATGTCTAAAGTGAACCTGAAACAGATATAAACCAAAGATATATCAATAGATTTTGAGTTCACATTTAATTCTAGACCCAATCTAAAAACAATTAATTCTTATGACATGCCCTCCTTGATACTCTCCCTCTAGAGGAGATGACTGAAAGCATGGGTGCTGTAGCAAAGTGTGAAGAGACCAGATGGTGCCTGGTTATGAAAAAGAATTCTATGGAGTAATGCAAAACATACCATTGCATTCATTTTCTTTTATGAATGTGCTAAATACCACTGAATTTCCTACGTTAAAATGTTTCATTGTGTACTAGGTGAATTTAATCTCAAATTTTTTCATTTTAAAAATTAGGTTAGGAATATTAAATCTGTATGATTACCTTTATTAAAAAATAGTAGAATAGTACTAACTCATATA
>NW_022103898.1:78381795-78393863 GCF_000313985.2 Echinops telfairi | reverse complement strand
TCTATGAAATTTAACTTTTTCAAACATTAATCTGAAATTATAATTTTAGTCTAAGTAATCAGATACTTGCATTAGAATGAATTTTCTTCTCACTGTGGAAATGTAAATTTTGAAAGGGAACAATATAAATCTATAATTAAAACTATATCATATCATAACCACTTGTAAGTTCACCTTACCCACTGCTGTTGAATCAGTTCCAACCAATAGAAACCCAATGTAGAGTTTCTGAGGCTGCAAATCTTTAAGGAAGTAGACAGACTCATCTTTTTCCCATGGAGCATCTGATAGTTCAAAACTGCTGACTTTAATACGGTTAGCAAGCAGCCCAACGCATAACCCACTACATCACCAGGGTTCCTTAATTACTCCTAGGTTGTCAGATTTTTATAATAGTGAAAAAATTCACTAGCACATTTTCAACTATTAAGGTTATCTTCAAATTCAGATGAAATGCCCCAAAATAAATATTTCCATTTCCTGAAATGATGACACACTGTCATAATTACTGAGATATAAATATTGCTATGTATTGTATTGACACATTAATTTTTGAAAATCATGTAAATATGGTCTTCATTTTGTGAACATGCTGAATATTTATGTATTTCCACATAAATAAAAAGTGTACCTGAAATATTAAGTGTTATTCCTTTTAAATTATACTGTTATTGCTATTATAGTGTTACTTCTTTTATTATCTTAATTAAAACATTTTTATAATAAAAACAATTACATAAAGTAATAGAAATATCACAAAAGGAGAAAAAGAGATCGCATTCTGTTGTCTGTCAGAGAGATTACGGAACAAAAAGAAGAAAGGAGAAGATGCTTGCTCATTATTATTAGATTTTTATTGTTGGTACATGGTCTTTGTTGTATAGTACTTTGGCCTCTTCATCTCTCAAAGGACACCGTACCCACCGCTGCATAAGCAACAGTTTCACCAGGTAGGTGCTCATTACACTAATTCATTAAAGACTTTGGGACTTAGGTCACCAAGGACTCTCACTAATGTACTAGGTTCCAGGATTGGCAAATATAACAAATGTGATTCTTGTAAAAATTTCAGCTTCATCTAGAAAGGTTGAATACCTTCTCTTTTGGAATGAGAGAGAATTTTCACTATTCTCTTCAACTTTAAGCCTAAATATATTTTAAGAATCAGACAAATATTTTATTAAGAGAGATATGACCACATGTTGGGAATGAAAATATCAAGTAAATCAACACATTTCAGGATACCTAGGAGGTGAGTATGGGCCTATGAGTCAGACTGACCAGAAGTCCACAACCAAACCTGTGCAAACATACTCTTTATCATCTTTTAAATTCTCAGGATTCTCAAGATTAATTTATCAACTGAAACCATTATGGACTATTTAAAGAGTAAGTACTTGTGTGTGATTCCATTTCTTTTCCTTATAGTAGACTTGGATGATGATTTTCTCAAATAAACATTTTTTAAATAGACTTTATCAAAATAAAGAGCTGTAAATAGGTCATTAAATTGTAGTTTAAAATTTTTAAAGAGGCAAAAGCGTGTGACTTAAGGCAGTCATAAGATTAAGTTTATGTATTAGCAAAAGTACATCATCTAAAGATTACTTAAATGAAAAACTTCTAAAATCAGACTCAAATCATCTGGTGACTAATTTGGATATTTTCACTTAATTATTTGAGTCTCTAAAAACAAATACATACAAATCAATAAGTTATAAGACATTGTCAACCAACTTTTGAAGAGCTGTTTAGGAGCAAGGGCATGGCTCAAAATTTTGAGTTTTGTTTAAGGCACCCATACCAGATGACTCAATTAAAAAACAAAGAAGCAAGTTAACTCTAGATGTAATAAATCCCTATATGTCTATTATTAAACTTTTCATTGAGCTATTTAATTATTAATTAGTTAATTTATTGCTAATTATTTACCTCATCCATTATTATCAGTGTGATTCTCACAGTCTTGCAACTATGGCAGCTTTTTCCTAATTCATAAATAAAAGTTCTTTTTCCCACACTATGGAAATTCTAAATTATTGAAATTCTATGGAATTCACTAGGGAAAATGAGCATGTAGAGGATAGAGACCGTTCTCTCATTTCTTCGGGAAGAACATACTTGGTTGGTCTAAAAATAATGCTACAGAACCTCAGAGCCCTTTATTAAACAAAAAACATCAAACCACGAAGATACTGTTTCTTGACATATCCTCCACTATACACTTTCGAAGATGGTTTTCTATCTGTTTAAAGATGTTCCAGAATAATGCTTCACTCTTTAACACATACTGTAGCAAAACGTCGGTTTTAAATCCTTCAGTAACTCAGATCATGTTCTTTGCATTTGGGGAACAAAAAGAAATATGAAGGCACATGAGCAAGGCTATATGGTAGAAGGGTAAGGTTTCCTTATGAAATTCTTACAGGACTGTCCTTTCTATCCTTGAAGAGTGAGCAGGTTCATTCTCATGAAAGAGGAAAAAATTCCTTGGCTCAACTTTATGGCCAATTATTGTACTTTTCAATGTCCTTAAGTTCTTCAAATTGACCTCCATGATGATCTTGTATCCTTTAAAAAAATTTATATTACACCTTTGGAATTCTCCCCCCGCCCCAAAAAAGTAGTCAATACCTTTTAAGTTAACCTTTCTGCCTTGAATTGAACTGACCAAACAGATCCCCCTCCAAACCTACTTTATTGACTGGACCTTTAAAACAACAACAGCAACAAAATAACCCAAAAAACCCTAACCTAATGAGACTAAGACAAGTGTGTTACTGACAGAACTTTTTTACAGTCATCCACTGAGCACAGATATACTTTATTTGGAATAAGCACATGTATGTTTGAACCAAAACACTGGTAGCAAAACTTGTTGACTCACCCTTGTATTTAAAGCAATTAAACAAAACCTTCAAGATAATCAGTTAATTTGGGCTTCCAGAGGATTTTTTTTCTCAATTTACTGATGCACTTGAACGAAAATTAAAAAGCAACTAAAAAGATTTTTACGTAGTTTATTGGTATTGACAGAAATACCCACAGAGCAGAATTCCTCCAAATCCAGAATTTAAGCACCCTTAACCTCTGCTTCACAAAAATGACCCAGTTGGACAGAGAAGAATGAGGTTTCCAAGATGATAAACGTGACATAGTGTACTCCCACAAGTTTGATCCAGTAGTTAATGAGTTCCAACCACTGACCGTTTGATTGGCAACTGGGTACGAAAACACTGAGACACATGGGCTCAGAATTGTCTTCACTACAGTGGATTTGGAATTGTGGTTGAGGAAGCCAAGTGGTGCAAATGCTTGTGTGTTGGGCTGCCAACTGAAAGGTTGGTGGTTTGAATCCAGTTAATGGAGATCTACTTCTTTAAAGATTAAACCAAACCAAACCAAATCCTTTACCATACCGTCTATTTTGATTCATAATGATCCTGTAGAACCCAGTAGAACTGCTCCCTAACATCTCCAGGATTGTAATATGAAACAAGCTGCTGTCTCTGCCTCTTGCAAAGCAGCTGGTAGGTTCACCTAGCTGCCTTTGTGCCAGCAGTGAAGCACTTAACCACTGAATCGCTGTACTTCTACGGTTCCTTTCCAGAGATAGAGCAGTTCTACTCAGGGGTTGCTATGAGATGAAATTGGCTTGATGGCACCTAACAAAAACAACATTTAAAAAAAATCTTAATATGAGTATGCTAATGACAAATATATTGCAGCAGCACCATTCAGGGAGAACAAAAATAAAAGGTTATTTCTACAACACGTAATGATAAATTAGGTGATTATTTTTTGCTTAATGCAGGTCATATGCATGAACTGATTGTGTAGTCAGGTCACAGTGTGATACAAGAGCCAAACAACTCAATCCCTACACACACAGACACACACACACACACACAAATCACCTGAAGTAGCATCAAGCATATGACAAAATTAACTGAGGACAGTTTTGAAATCAGGTACACTTAAGAAACTATATATGTTGATTTTAATATAAGGGAAAATATTAGTTAAGAATTAAATCTGTGTGTCAAGTTCTTCCAGTTCTATGTCTATGATAATAAAGATATAAATTCTGATTTCATCTGAGTTTTACACCTTCTGCAGGCACAAGGTGTGATCAAACACATAGGATCCTGTCTAACCAGGATTAGAAGATCGGAGCAGGTCCTCTGAAAAGACTAAACAATAAACCTAGAAAGTATTCAGCGAGAGCCAGCTAGAAGTCAGAATCAAGAGGTCACATCGAGTAGGGAAGGGAGAAAAATGATGAAATCATAAATCTTTTCAGCAGATAGTCCCTGTATAATGATTACATGTAATACATGTCAGACAATGAATGTGGTATACAGCCACATTCTACAATGTAATCATACCCAAATGAGGAAAGAAAACTACCTCTATTCTAGCTAGAGTCAGTGGAATTAAATTAAACTGTTTTGATTGAGAATAGAATTTTAAGATCGGGCTAAGTAAAGGATAGCGCCAGAACTTTATTGTTAATAAAAAGAAAATTTGTGGACAAGTTTATTCTGACTAAAAGCAACCCCATGTATATCAGAGCAGATCCATGCTCTGCTGTATTTTCAATGTTTCTTTGTTTGGGGTTTTTTGGTAGGTGGATTGATAGATTATTTTCAAGTGCTTATGGGTGAGCTCAAGCTTCTGGATTTTTGGTTAGCAGCCAAGGTTCCTAACCATTTACACTGTCAGGGACTCCGTGTTGTTCATATAAGATGATAAATGATGATTTGGGAGTTTTGTAGAGCAAACAAAGAATGAGAAAAGCAGCAAACATGGTGGCAGAAAATGTGAAATTCTGTTTTAAATGTTTTTATTTGAGAGGAATTTGGAAGTTGATATACAGGTAACTAACCATTCAAGAGATTATGTCTTAACTTTCTATCATAAAATTTTAAATGCTAAATAGAAGTCATGGAATATTTCCAGAAAAACCTATGCAGAAGTAGAAGAGAAAAACTAGAGGAGTCTGAGAAAACTCAGTGTTATAAAGATGAGAAGGGGAAGATATACCCAGACGAGCGGAAACCCAACCAAACTCACTACCATTTAGATCAATGCTGACTCATAGCGACCCTCTGTGGGTTTTTGAGACTGGAACTGTTTATGGAAGTGGAAAACCCAGTCTTTCTCCTGTCGGGCCGCTGGTGGTTTCGAAATGCAGACCATGATGATTGCAGCCAGCGTGTAACCACTACACCATCAGGGCTCCTAAGACAACAAAACCCAGCAGGGTAGCCTGAACACTGCGCAAACGTGTCTAGAAAAGGGGAAGAACGAAGGCATTGGCCTGGCAGTGCAAATTGAAGCTAACGGTCAAATAAGATGGCTACATTTTATTTAATCTACCACCAATTGGCTTTCCAGGAGAAGCTTCAGTGGAATGGTAGGTTCAGGAGCAGTAACATCAAGAGCTCAGTAAGATCAAAGTCAGGACCAAGAGAATATTGCTGCAAATTGTTGTAAACACAGAAAGTGAAGTTGGGTATTCAATTCAAGATTTACAGAGCTAAAGAAATCAGATGGTGCCTGCTAACAGAAAGAATAACATCTAGGGTCTTACAGGCTTGTCTTAAAACAAACAGCCATCTAAGAGAGGCGTCATGAGTGCACACATAAGGAACACACCAGCCTATGTGATCCAATTTTAAGAAAACCCTAAAATCTGAGGAGGGAACTGTATTCGAGTTTAAATTCAGAGCACCATTTTTTAGAAGGCTATGGATGACAGTAAAAGCTCCAGATCCATTTGCAGCATCCCCAAGTGGGTGAAACCTCTGGAAAATCCCCTTTGACCATTAACCAAGGATGTCAATACCCTTGTTATACGACAGAGTGCTCTGGAATATGGATTAATGTTAATGTAGTTAGGTTAAAATTTAACACCTTAAACTTTTGTTGTCACATTTGATCCATTTTAAATTTGTTCCAGCTTTTATTATTTTCTGCTTTTTTTTTCGATTGAAGTTTTCTGTGTTTTGTTTGTTTTTGTTGAAAGGGGAGCCGTATATTTTTCTTTAAATGAAATCCAGAACAGGTAAATCCAGAGAGACAGTAATTGGATTTTTTAGGGTTATGGCAAGGGAACCTGAGGGGAAAGTGGGAGCTAATAATAATGAGTATAAGGATGAAGAAAATGTTCTAAAATTGACTGTAGTGATAATTGCACAACTCGATATGCTTAAGTCATCGAATTATATGGTATGTGAATTATATGTCAATAACACTGAAAAGCATTACAAATCTAATTGTACTATCAGCAATATGAATACAAGGAAAAAATCACTGGATGTTAGTCCAAAACAAACAGAATTAAATCATAAGAAAATGAAGATAATACTGTATTCTGAAATTGTGGACATCTTTCATAAAACATTCCTTCATTAATTAGTAGATTAATTGTCTATCTGTGATCTGTGCCAAAATAGACAATCAGTGAAAAGTTATTAAAAGCACACAAATTTGAGAAAATTACGGAAAAGCTCTAAAGGATGATTTTTTTCTAGGGCATTTCCCTTGTATATCAATTATCGCTTTGGTCATTGAAATAACCAGACTTCTAAATTACTAAAACATCTTGATGGTCATGATCACCCCACACATCACCAAGTAGATAAAGAAAACTGATAAGATTTTCAGTTTTGGGGTAAAAAATTCTAATAAACAAAGTGAATTCTAATATCCCTGATTTTATTATATCTCATATAGAAGAAGTCTGTGCTGTGAATAAATACATTCAGAAGTAAACCAGAGAGTATGTTAAATTTTTTAAACCATTGAGATTAATATGGTGGCATAGTTTGAATTATATAATCATTAAAAATATCTTTGTAAATATTCAATGTCTGTTTGTATATTTTAAACCACCAGTAGGCCATAAATCCAGCAATAATATTTGAATTTGGTTTTTTAATGACACATATAAAAATATAAACAGAGGGCAAGTCATTCCAGGAGTTAGAAAATTTTGTAATATTTTTGTTTCAGATATATGACAATGTAGGAGCTAGGTAGTACATGGATTGTAACATAAAATGTGTCTTGCTTCAATTAAGGATGCTTAAAGCCAGATTTCAAACCAATTGAATGACAGACCAAAACAGTAAAGAATATGAATTAAAAAAAATTCATTACCAACTCAAGCATAATGTAAAACACATCTGACTTTTAAAACGCACATCCATCGGAAAAATTATCTTTACTCTCCTCTCAAACCTTATATCTCATAGTTCTGCACATGGATTGGGAAGAAGTTAGGAACCAGGGATGAGAAACCAGTCTGCACTAACCACATTCATCCTCCTGGGACTGACAGAAGACCCACAACTGCAGAATCTGATTTTTATATTTCTACTTATCACCTACATGTTAAGTGTAATTGGAAATATGACCATCATCTTCCTCACATTAGTGGATTCACACCTTAAAACTGCCATGTACTTTTTTCTCCAAAATTTCTCTTTCTTAGAAATCTCATTCACCTCTGCCTGCATTCCGAGATTCCTATACAGCTTATCAACAGGTGACAGGACTATTACCTATGATGCTTGTGTAAGCCAACTGTTTTTCACAGACTTGTTTGGAGTAACAGAATTTTTCCTCCTGGCAACAATGTCCTATGATCGATATGTGGCCATCTGCAAACCCCTGCACTACATGACTATCATGAACCACATGGCCTGCAAAAGGTTTATCCTAGGCTGCTGGACCATTACGTTATTGATCATCTTCCCACCACTCACCCTGGGACTCAATCTGGAATTCTGTGATTCTAATGTCATTGACCACTTTGTCTGTGATGCTAACCCAATTCTGAAGATCTCATGCACAGATACATGGTTCATAGAGCAGTTGGTTATTGTTTGCTCTGTAGTGATCTTTATCATGACTCTAGTGTGTGTGGTCTTGTCCTACATATATATCATGAGAACAATTTTAAGATTCCCCTCTGCTCAACAAAGGAAAAAGGCTTTTTCTACTTGTTCTTCCCACATCATTGTGGTTTCCATCACCTATGGCAGCTGCATCTTTGTCTATATCAAACCTTCAGCAAAGGATGAAATGGCTGTCAATAAGGGGGTGACAATACTAACAACATCCATTTCTCCCATGTTAAACCCATTTATTTATACTCTGAGGAACAAGCAGGTCAAACAAGCCTTTAATGAGATAATCAAAAGAATTCTATTACTCTCAAAGCATTAGAGATGTAAAGACATCAGGAGAACTAAGCATATCTACTTAAATTTTCATCTTGTTTTGTCTCTTTCAAACCTAGTCAGCCTTATATGATCAATACCAAATGTATTGCTTCTTCTTCTAAATAGATCTCTGTGAGGACAATAATCTCAGTCGGTAAGAAACTTATTGTTTCAGAGAATCTAAGCATGCCCTGGCCTTTGGCTTGGATTTACCGATACTCAAATATTGGAGGATACACCGAATGCTTTGGTGCAATGGGGTATATCATTTCTTTAAGACAAATCTATTCAAATGAAAGGTAAAATAATAACATTAAATAAAATCCATAATACTTATAAGAAATAACAAGCCAAAAAAACCTCATCTAATGTCTGTTTCAAAAATGGAATAAGTGTAAAGATATAAGTGTAGGATTCTTACAATCTTAGAAAAGATTTAAAATCACACTATTTTCAGATGTTATTGACCATAGTAATTCAAATGAGTTAGTTCAAGTTCTTTCCCACAAAGCCTGGGTTACGTTAAGAAGATAAAAATATACTGGTGATGCCTGGAAAAGAACTTAGGAGTCCACGTGCACAAAAATATAAATAAATAAAAATTTATGCTGATGCACAAATGGACTTGATGCTGATGCAAAAATTTTAAATATTAAATCTTGAATGTGTAATATTTAAGTTAAGCAAAAATATGGCAATAAGTTCAAAAAGTGAATCGGTCTGGAAAGCTGTTTAGTAAACAACTCCCAAGTCAAATATGTAGGGTTTGGAGATAAGAGAGTAAGAAAAATGTGAAAATTCTAATCAATAGGATGATTTGCAAAAAAAATTTTTTTTTAATTAAAAGAAGATGATTTGCTTTATGAAATTTTGAGCTTAGTAATTTAATAAATATAAATTATGAGCCCAATGTTATCCCTCAAAAATCTGCACTGAATTTTTTGTTGTATTATTTACTATTTTCCGCTTTGTGTTCTAAGATATTAAGCTTCCGTTAATCCTTGTTCTTTTTATTTCGGTCACTATTCATACTTTAAGTAGCAATATTTCTCTTAGTTTTCAACTGACCAGGCCCTAATTGTCCTACAAGTCTGAGTTCAAATGACATCCTCCTGAGGAATATTTCTCTGATCTCATCTTATTACCCAACGCTATCAACAATATTAGATTGGACCTATTCTTCCTTCCACACACTACTTTTACAAATTAATCTTCTGCTGTCCACTTTTTCCAAACAACCATTTTCTGTTTAAGTATACTTATTCTACTCAGGACAGTAAATGCCGTGGAGGTGGTCTCATCTGTACACCAAATTTTAGCATTCTTTATGTCTACCACCTATCCAAACATGCATAGCAGACAGATAACCATCCGCATAACACCACCAGCATGGTTATTTGACACTTTTGATAATACAAACAAAAACGTATTATACACATATTAAAAATATGTAACATTTGCCATGGATCTATCAACAATAAAGAAAAGAAATACATGGCTAATATTAACTATCCTGCTAGAATGTTTTTGTTTTATTTCTGAAAGAAATTATAAAAATGGAAGCAAAAATTGTTTGAAAATTTATAATGTGGCTAAACCGGTCAATAAATCTGCAAGTTATTTTTATAATCATATTCAGGCATAAAGAAACTGAAGTTGACAGAAGTTAATTATTGCTGGTAACTGGTAGAATAAGGAATTGAAAGCACTCTTACTAACTTTGAAAGGATTTGTTTGTTGCAATACATAAAACTGCTTCTCTAGAGCACTATCAAGATTATCAACAAATTTGACACGAAATGCTTACTAATACTAAAATGGAGTAATATTTATGCAATAAACAATATTTGACATTAAAAAT
The DNA here is from genome assembly GCF_000313985.2 of Echinops telfairi. Lineage (NCBI taxonomy): Eukaryota > Metazoa > Chordata > Mammalia > Afrosoricida > Tenrecidae > Echinops > Echinops telfairi. The sequence continues at coordinate 78,383,768 of NW_022103898.1, read as the reverse complement.
TAAATGTATCTAATTTGTGTGTACGTATATTATTAACCTAATGTTGATCATTGTGTTAGTCTGGGTAGACTAGAGAAACAAATCCAGGGAGACTCATATTAAATACAGCAAAGAGCTTTATATCAAAGAGCAATTGTCTATTGATTAAACACCCCAGCCCAGTCCACATCAAGCCCATAAGTCTGATATTAGCCCATATGTCTGATACTAGTCCATAAATTGCTCTTTAGACTCATGCAACACATGCAATGATGCCGAATGCAGGAAGATCACAGACCAGTGGTGGAGCCAGTGATGGTGGAAGCATCTGAGCCCTGGTATGGGTCTCCACATGGCTCCTCTAGCTCCAGGGCTCTGGATGCCATCAGCGTGGCTCCATGTGGCTTGTGAACAGGAATGTGTAGCAGAGAGAGAGTGTGTCCCACCTCCAGGGAGGAAGAGAGGAAAACTCTCAGGATTCTCATAAGAAAGCCATGGCCACAAGGAGACACCAATCAGGCTGTGACCCAACTGACAGGCTAGACTCCACCCTCATGACCTATTTATCAAGTTGAAATGAAATTATGTAACTACGACAATCATAAATATAATTCATTACTCTAGATAGTGTTAGTTCAAAGCCTGGTTTAGTGCTGTGTGTATAAACTTCCTGGATTAAGTTCATTGTATGTTATCAAAAAGATAGTGGCACTATATCAAAAAAAGAATATTCGACATCCACCATTTCAAGAAGTAGCATATGATCAAGAACCAATGGTCCTGAAAGAAGAAGTCTATGTTGCACTGTGAAGGTATTACCAAAAACAAGGCTGCGGGAATCAATTGAAATGTGTCAACATGCTGGTGAAGATCTGGAAGCACTGACTCATCAATGTTTAAAAAAAAGGAAGACAGCTATGTGGAAGATATCTATCTATATTTGTACCCATTCCAAAGCCCAATAGGATGTGAAACTTATCAAACAATATAATTAATATTCCATGAAAATAAATGGGAGATTTTTTTGCTGAAGATTATTGACAATGTTTGCAGTAGTACATTAACAGGGAGCTGCCAGAAATTCAAGCAAGATTCAGAAGAGGTCTTGGAAGAAATGACATGATTGCTGACATCAGATGGATCTTGGCCCAAAGCAGAGAACAACAGGAAGACATTTACTTGTGTTTTGATGACTATGCAAAGCATTCAAATGTGTGAATCATAACCAACTAGGCCTATCATTGAGAATAATGGGAATTCCAGAACCCTTCATTGTGCTCATATAGAACTTGTACATCGATCAAGAGGTAGTCTTTCAAACAGAAAAAGAGAACACTGCCTGGCTTAAAAGCAAGAAAAATGTGCATCAGGATTATATCTTCTCCCCATACTTATTCAATCTGTATACTGAGCAAATAATCCAAGAATCTGGGCTGTATGAAGAAGAATGCTGCACCAGGATTGGAGGAAGGTTTATTAACAACCATGATATGCAGATGACACACCCTTTCTGACTGAAGAACATCATTTGGATGAAAGAGTTTCCCCATTCTGTTCTCACTCACTTTTCAAGTTAGAACATGTATGACCATGTAAGATGAAGACATTCTGCCTGGAGAGCTTAATCAATGACAAATGAGAGGAATAGGTCAGAATTTTTTTAGTACAGTAGCCAGAAATTGAGAAAGATATGAAAACATCAGGTCATTAATGAGCAATGATTCTATCCTAATTTTCACCAGCAGATAAATTTACAAGAAAATGAATGCATCACTAGCTTATTTTTTCAGCCATTTTCCAATGAACCATGTTTAGCATATACTAAAAAGATACATGACAGAAATAATAGACATGTGCCTATCATCTCATTTGCATAACTATCAACATTTTAAACCAATTTTTCTCGACACCTCCAGAGTGATAAGGATGCTGGTATTTTGTCTCATGGCATTTAGTTTATATATTTATCGCATTTCACCCACAGATTTATCACT
>NW_022103898.1:78378824-78380982 GCF_000313985.2 Echinops telfairi | reverse complement strand
GTTGGATTTTAGGCTTCCACTGTCATCCGCAGCCTTCTGCAAAGAGGGTGTTCACAATTTAAGCTCTAAAACCATTGCCTTGTTATGATTTGGATTTTATAATTCACAGTTCTTGATTCACAAAGGCAGGTATACTTCTTCCATGCGGACTGAGTTGAAGCCTCACTTAAATGACAGCTTGTTTTAAGACATGCCTTTAATTCCACAGATGATGTTCTTCCTGATGGTCTGGTAGTGAGTAATTTCTTCACCACACTTTTCTATAGTGCCCATGTTTTCAGTGATCTCTTCATGAGGATGATCGTTGAGCAGGGCCATGTCATAAGGACTAATTGTTCTCAGATTGGGGTTAGAATTAAGTTCAAACCAAAATTCATTCATATATCTATGATTCATACGTCTCTGGTTTATTTTAGAGGCACCATTATCATTTTATAATAGAGAACACTATCAATTATATCCATGGACCATAAGGTAATTTCTATTGAGAGTGTCATTAATTTAGCCAATTTTATAGAATTTAAAACACTCTTGTGAAAAGGAAATTATACAAAGATAAGTCCAGCTTCAGATTACAATACATTAATGGTTTACTTGCACAGATTAAATTATTAAATGACTAGATACTATTTACACAAACAACGGAGAAAACATTATATATAACACCTTTTCCAGAAATACAGAACCATGCCTACCAGAGTAATACATGTCATAAGAAAGCAAAAATTAGCATTAAAATAGTAAACACATGGTAGTCAAAGGCTACCATTCATTGAGCACCTGCAAAGCAAGAGATTCAAACCAAAATCCAGTGCCACCAATTCCATAACCTTAGGCTAACATTCATCTGCTTATTCTCACATTCAGGCTTGTCAGCCTTAAATCCAAGGGAATATGTTGGTTCCTCAAACATGTGACAGGTGAGTTTGAGTTAAAGTCCAGTTCGCTTAGTGGGGTTTCTACATTGAATTCTTCTGGTGTGACCTATAAAGGATGCTGTGCACTTCAAAGGACAGAGTCTATAAATGTACAGAGACAGTAACTGGATTAGTGGTTCTTTTGGGATGGGGCAGGGGAGGCTGCAGGCAAATGGAGAACCAATATCAAGGAACACAAGAAAGAATAAAGTGTTCTAAAACTGATTGTGGTGATGGTTGCACAATTTTCTTATTATTATTGAACTATTGAGTTGTATGATTTGTGAATCATATGCCAATAAAACTGTTAACAAAAGGGACAGTCTAAAGTACCACTAATTTATAGCACATGGCTGGGGTCAGCAAGGGCTAAATAGAAACTAAGTCAAATGTGTCCAAGTAGGAACATGTTGTTAGGTGCAATTAAGTTTAGTTCTGACCCATAATATCAGTACAAAACACTGTTCAGTCCGGCACCATTCTCACAATTGTTCCTATGCTTGAGTCCATTGTCACAGTCCCTATGCCATGCCATCTTGTGGCCCCTCTTTCTTGAGATCCCTCTACTTTACCAAGCATGATGTCCTTCTCCGGGCTCTGGTCTCTAATGACAATACATCCAAGGATGTAAGATGAAGAAACATGGTACCAGCTATATGCTCCTTTGGTTCTATGCAAGTATTCTTGGGTGATTTCTTTCTAGATGGGAAGTTGCTCTAACTGGTTTGAAATGATCTTCTCTGAGACAAAAATCCTCCACCCTGCCCTCCGCTCCCCACCCTGTCTTGACTTTAATTTCCAGGAAGTTTCGCTTATCACTCTTGTAGGAGGGTCTGTTGATTTGAGGTGACCTTAGAACAATGTTGTATGGCAGCCACTAAGTGGTCTTCTCCCACTCCCCTCATCTGGAAAAAGGGACAACATCTGAAGAGAGGTCTCCTTTCTCAAAGTATTTTTAAAGATGTGCATATAAATGGCATGCTACCTGGTTCATGGACATTAACAGACTCTTCATCTTGTATCTTGAAAAACCAGATTACATGACCTGAGAGCAGAAGTCTACCTTATCTTGGTGTTTATCCTTATAATAGTGAACTCATACAATTTTTAACCTTTGCTATTGACTCGTTTCACTGAGCAAAATGGTTTCCAGGTGCATATGATGAGGTAATTCTTTGTTTCATTATTGTTTTTCAGGGATGCATACTATTTATGTCAGGCCAGGTTGACTACAGAAACAA
>NW_022103898.1:78376356-78377967 GCF_000313985.2 Echinops telfairi | reverse complement strand
CCATAAAGTCAGCAGCAATATACACAAATTCACAGGCTCAAAAATCTTATCTTTATCTGGTCAAGTTCTGGTCAACTCAATGTGGGCCACCTTGCTTAGCCTCAGGGTGCCCATTGGCTGCCTCACCTTTTGACCATGGGCCCTGTCACAAATTCCCAACAACCCTAGTCCTCTTGGGCTAGATCATACCATAGGCTCAAGTTCCGTACAACTCTTTAAACTTCAGACCAGCCAACCCACTCTTGTCTTCTCCTCTAGTCCCTTTGAACCAGATATATGGGTGTCAGTGGCCAGACTCAACCCATCCCTCTATTGCTGCTTTTCTTCCACTTCCACTGAATGAATGGATTCAGGTGGTCACCTACTGGGCCACAGGCTGCCTACAGGCTTTCTTTAGCATTCAGCTTCATGGTTCCAGATTTTTTCCAGCTTCAGGAGCAAACCTCCAGTTCAAAATTTAAACAGCCAAATGCTCCCTCTTATTTCTTCATTCACCAACAGTCTCCACCAGTCTCTTCAAATGCGAATGTCAAGAGCATTCAAGGTACTGGGTGGGGCTGACCTCTTCAGAGCCTTCTTTTCAGGGGTATCCTACACCCATTTAAAGAAGAAATCAGTATAAACCTAGGACAGCCAGGTCCTAAACTCAATTCTTAAAACAGTCCAGTTCAATCCTTATCTAACCTAAACTATCCCATTCATATGCAATATGGCCTTAGGCCTCTCAGTGCATCAAACCAGGGTTGGACCTTCTGTCAGCCATTTTGATGAGGCAGCATGGTCTCAGAGAAGTTCAAGGAGCCATTTTGCTCCCTGAGTTAAACATTTACATTTATCACATTAATTCTCACCATTTCAGACAGATATAACCAAAGAAACAACCTAAGAAAGGAATCAAAGCTTCACTTTCCCATGTTCTTTCAAGAAAACTGTACAGATACCAATGTAGTCTTATTTGATCTCTGGCTAGCCGAAGAAAAAGAAACACTACCATAAGGCAGAGATGAAACAAGCATCCACTCTCCATCTTCATGGTTTGTTTCTGCAGTACTCTACTCCCAAGGTACCATAATGTGTTAGTTAGGCCAGGTTGACTAGAGAAACAAATCTAGTGACACTCATATATGTGGAAGGGAGAACTTTATATCAAGAAGTAATTGTATATCAGGAAAACATCCCATCCCAATCCAGATCAGGTCCATAAATCCAATGCTAGTCCATAAATCTGATACTAATCTGTAACACAGGAACATCACAGGCCGCTGGGTACAAAGTCTTGTGGATCCAATAGTGGGGGGTGTACCTCCAGGGCTAGCGCAGGTCTCAACATGGGTCCTCGGGAGGAAGATGAAGACAGAGAGGGGCGGGGGTTCCCAGGACCCTCCTTATGAGGAAGTCATACCCAGAAATAGGCACCATCAGACTGTGACCTGATTGACAGGCTAGATTTAGATTCCACCCGTACACTTCAAGTTGACACAACATCATGTAACTACTAAAGGATTCCACTGCTCGGATGTACCAGAGTTTCTTTATCTATTCTACTGGTGGGTATTTGGGCTGTCTCCAGCTTTGTGCTTCTGAGAACTAGGCTGCAATGAATATAGAATA
>NW_022103898.1:78372793-78374504 GCF_000313985.2 Echinops telfairi | reverse complement strand
CCCTCCTTGCCACTGGTTTGGAATCACTCGTAGTTCCCTTATCCATGGGTTGGTTAACACCACTTCCTTTCCCCCACCTCCTCCTCTCCCATGTCCTGCAGAACCATCAGTCCCATTGTTTTCTTCTCCACATTGTTTATCCAGCCTATCTTATCTAGATAAACCTGCAGAGATAATAATATGCACACACAAAAAACAAGATAGCACCAAGCAAAGTGACACAGGAAAACAAAACGACAGCAACAACAACAAAAATGCCAATGCCACACAAAATCAAAACAAAAAACAAAACAAAGAAAAGCCTGTAAATAGTTCAAGGTCTGTTTGTTGACCTTTAGGATTGTTTTCCTGTCAGGTCTGATGGGGTGCCATGCCCTGGCCTGAAAGACTATTTTTGATACTCCTTTGGGACTTCCTTGTTCTACTCCCTTTGTTGCACACTCTTTGTGCTTTACCTCAGTGTGGTGTGGTCAGCTAGGGCACAAATCCCACACTGTATCTCCAGTGTTGTCTATGTAGGGCTGTGGGTCAGCGCGGCATGTTGCGTCTTGTAGTGGAGTTGGCCATATGGTACTCTCTGTGTATTGGCTGCTCTGAGTAGGGCTATTGTCCTCAGTACTTGGTGGGCCAAGGTGTGCTCCGCTCTCTTCTTCCCCTTTCATTTGTCTCCACTTCCGTCTGGGTATGGTAGGTCAATTCCTTTCCCCCACCAGAAGGTCTATTGTCATTCTCTGTGGCACACCCTTCCATGGTGGGGGTTCAGGCTGGTTCGGGTTGGGGCCGGCCCTATAGTCCAGTCTTTTATGGATTCTTCCATATGTTACATTGCCCTCCTGGTTTGGTGCGTCATGGTAGGGTCTGAATGTACATTCAAATTTTGTAGGGACACAACTAGTACTCTCCCCCTGGGTGAGTTAGTGCCCTATTCCCCCCACGTCATGATCTTAGTTTCTCCCCACCCCCACTGTCCCTCCTCTTCCCCCCTTTCCCCTTCTTTATGTTGGACTCACATGTACCTCCCTGGGTGTGGTCTGCCCTCCCCTGGACTACCTCTGCTTCCACCCGTGTACTGCGAGATAAGTATCTATTCTTCTATTCCTGCCATGCTGGTTGTACTTACCTCAGGGAATTAATGTTATACCAGTCCTTTGAGATTAGCTTACCTCGCTTAACATGATTCCCTCTAACTCTTCTCATGAAATGTCATCGTCCATGCTTTTCAATGCTGCATAGTACTCCATTGTGTGTATGTGCCAGAGTTTACTAATACAGTCATCTCTTGATGGAAATTTAGGCTGTTTCCAAGTCTTTGTGATTGTGAATTGTGCTGCAATAAACAGTGGAGTACAGATGACTGGTCGTGTTTTATTTGTTACCGCCTCTGGGTATATGCCCAGTAGAGGGATGACTGGGTCATAAAGTAGATCAATTTCCATTTTCTTTAAGTATCTCCAGATTGCTTTCCACAGTGGCTGTACAAATCTACATGACCACCTGCAATGGAGGTATTTCACCACAATCCCTCCAACATCTGTTGCTCTCTCATTTTCTAATTCGGGCTAGCCTCAGGGGTGTTAGGTGGCATCTCATGGTTGTTTTAATTTGCATTTCTCTTATGGCTAATGACCAGGAACACTTTCTCATATGCTTGTTGACTATATGGGTCTCACTTTGTTCTATTAAACTGATATTCCATGATGCTCACCTTCCC
>NW_022103898.1:78347306-78371793 GCF_000313985.2 Echinops telfairi | reverse complement strand
AAAAATGAGGAGCTGATACCAAGGGCTCAGGTGGAAAGCAAATGTTTTGAATATGATGAGGACAACAAATGTACAAATGTGCTTGACACAATGAATGTATATATGGATTGTGATAAGAGTTGTATGAGCCCCCAATAAAGAAAAAAAAAACCAAAAAGGAACAACAACAAAATACAACGACACAAAAAAGAAAAAGCCTGTAAATATTTCAAGGTTGTTTGTTGACCTTTAGGAGTGTTTTCTGGTCAAGTCTGATGGGATGCCATGCCCTGGCCCCACAGTCTGGTTTTGGTATTCCCTGGAGACTTCATTGCTCTGTCCCCCTTGCTGTTCTGTTGCACACCCTTGTGTTTCACCTCAGTGTGGTGGGTTCAGATCAGGCACAATTCCCACACTATGTCTCTATTGTTGTCCCCTTGTAGCACTATGGGTGAGTGAGGGATGTCACGTCTGGTAGTGGGGCTGGCCATATGGTCCTCTCTGTGCATGGGCTGCTTTGAGCAGGAATATCATCCTCAGGGCTTGAATGCAATATACCATACTGGCATGAAGCAGTGAACCAAGAGAGAGGTCTGAGGGGCCTGTCCCAATCCCAACTACATGGACAGTCCCCACTCCCAGCAGAAGAAGTCACTTCAGAGGACAGGGAGAGAAGCATGTCTGATCAGAGCACACAGGAGCAAATGAAGAGGAGGAAGAAAGAGTGGAACATATTGTATAGTATTTCTATCCCCAGTTGTTTTAAGTAATGTTATATCTCTTTCAGCAATGGTTGCACATATTGCAAGCCCACAAGCCATATAATGTCAACATAATTTTGATTTGCATATAATGAATAACTAGTAATCATGAGCATTTCCTTATATGTTTCTTAGGCATTCGAGTGCAGTCCCTCTTATATTATCTATTCACATCCTACGCCCACCTTTTGAGTGGATTGTTTGTATGTGTGTTTGTGTGTGTGTATGTGTTTGAGTTGTTGCAGATTTTAGCAATTAATCCCTCGACTATTGTCATTCCTAAAGCTCTTTTTTTCCAACCCAGGTGCTTTTGTTTTACTCTTTTGATGTTTATAAGTGTTTTATTTTTCTCTTCCATTGTGATTATTTCCTTTATTATATTTGGTAGTCTTTGTATGACTTGCAATAAGGCCCTTCATTCTGTCCCAATTTTTCCTTTGATGATCCTTATAGGGTTTATTTTTAGGTTTTTAATCCATCTTGAGTTAATTCTTATAAATGGGCTGAAATATGGGTCTTGTTTCATTCTGCTGCAGATGGAGATGCAATTTTTCTAGCAACCTTTGTTGAAAGGTTGCCCTTTTCCGTTTAATGTTTTTGGTTCTTTATTGAAAATCATTTGCCTGAGGTGGATCCTTTCATTTCTAGATTGTCCATCCTGTGACATTGGTCTATCTATTTATCATTATACTAATTCATGGCTGTTTTTTTTTTTTTACCACTACTGTGGTTGTGCAGTAGGCTTTAAAGTTAGGAGTACAAGACCCCCTACTTTGTTTTTATTTTGAGAAGTTCTTTGCTTATTCTGGGTTTCTTCTATCTCCGTATGAAATAGGTAATTATTTTTTTCATTTCCTTCAAGAATGAATTTAGGGTTAGATTGGAATTGCATTGTATTTGTAGATTGTTTAATGCAATATTGACATTTTCACACTATTAAGTCTTCCTATCCATTACCCTGGCATATTTTTCCATTTACATACATGTGTTTCGGTTTGGGGCACTAATGTTCCATAGTTTTCTTTGTACACATATTTTGTTTCTTGGATTAAATTTCTTCCTAGGTGTCTCATCATTTGTGTGGCCATTGTAAATGGTATTGTTTTCTTTTCTTTTTTTTTCAATCAGAGCTCTCAATGGTATATTGGAATTCAGTTGATTTCTAACTGATTACTTCTTTATGATATCAGTCAACTTGTTTCTACATCACCTAATTACTTCATACACGTTAATTTTTTGATTTTTCATTTATATTCTTGATCTAAGAAAAAATTATTGAGAGACAACACTACAGTCTTTCTATTGCAATGTGTCATCCAGTACATAATGTCTGGCTAAGTTACCTTTATTAATTGTTAGATTGAACAGTATGTTCATATGTTGGCAACCTACTACCTATATTATAAACTTCCTCAGTTACATTTTACTAATAGTGTTTAGCATATACCAAAAAACTTCAATGATGTAGTGAGTTATGCATTGGGCTGCTTAAACACAAGGTCAGCAATTCCATATTGCCAACTTCTCAATGAGAGAAAATGAGACTTTTTCCCCCACAAATAGCTTCAGAAATTCACAGGGGCAGTTTTACTCTTTCCTATATGGTCACTATGAATTGAAATTTACCCAATATCAATGAGTTGTTGAATTGCCTAACGATTGCCTAAATCCCCATTTCATTAGCAAGTCTAAGCTACAGTTTTCTTCTGGAATTTATGAGTTAATATCTTGTTTGATCAGCTATCTACTTGCCAGAAATACAGACATATTCAAGAAAGACTTCTTTTCCCTTCATCATTGTCTGAGGCAGTAATTTGGTTTCTTCTCAATTTCACTGGTGATAAATCAATTTATTAACCACATAATATTATACACCCATAATTTTATGTATTTTATGTTTCATATAATAAATTATTATAATTTTATGCTCTTATTGTCTCATCTCAGGTACTGGGTAGGTTTCAAATTCTTTCCATTATCTTTGTGACAAGTATCTCTTTCTTCTGGCAAAATTCCAGACACAATATTCCAGACACAATTTGTATGTTTCTGACCCTAACTTAGAAACAATTATTCCTCAAGGAATCCTTTTCTCTTTTTGGCTGGAAGTAGTATTTAACACCTAAAATTTTTATCTAAAATTGTTTGGAACCTAGCATTAAATATTGGCCCCAATTAATATCAAGAATATATATCACTTATTGATACGGGTTTAATTTCTGACCTTAGAAGATGAACCAATCCTACTGCCATTTGTCCATTTTCATACATTGTGACACTGAGGTAAATCTTTATGGGAACATAAAACCTTATGTTTCCCAACTGAGAACTTGTGGGTTTGAATTTATTCCCAACTCTTAACCCAGTCTGCCATGAGAGCCCTTCTTTCCTAAGAAAATACTCGGAATTTTTTAATTTTTCTTCAATGATTTTTAAATAGCACTCTTTATCCTAGAAGATTTGAATTAATAGTCCCACACTTTCTTTCTCATATTTCTTTTGAACAACATCCATTTTCTATATTGCAGTTAACAGTGAAAATAAAATTAAATATCCCACTGACTCTACTCACCTTTCTGAGGATCTAACCTGTGTAATTATCAGCAACATCACTAAAAACTCAAAAGAACTGACATTCAAATTAAATTTAGCATTATACAGGAACATGACTACAATGGGCTATTCGTTGGACTGCTAACCATGCAGTCAGAAATTTGAAACCACCAGTCGCTCCACACAAGGAAGATGAGGCATTAGACTCCTGTAAATATTTACAGCTTAAGAAATAGCAGAGGCAATTATAGTCTGTCCTATAGGGTCACTATGAGTTGCAATCAACTTGATGGCAAAGTGTTTGGTTTTGAGTTTGGGAGAAATGACGAAATAAGGTCTTTTTTACACAGAATTCAAAATAGCTTTATTTATTCAAGAAAGTTTTGTTGGGAAACTGGACTATACTATATCTTTGAAGAAAAAGATAAAATAATTACATAATCATAATTCAAATCAATCACACTGATGGATTTTATATTTTATTTTAATTAAAATATATAGAATATGTGGTCATTTAAAATTAGATTCTTACAGAGCCTTAGTGGTGTAGTCAGGTAAGCACTGAACTGCTAACCACAAACCTACCAGGTCCTCCATGGAAGGAAGATAAGTATTTATAGAACTACTCCCATAAGTATTTATAGAAACAAAACACTAAATGGGGTACATTTTACAATTTGAGTTACAATTTACTTGATGTCACAGGTTATATTCTTAGCTATTAATAACAGACAAAACAATCACATTTTACTTTAATCCTTCAAAATTAAAAAGCATTTTGTAAAATAAAATACTGAGTTAAATCCTACTTTGATTTACAATTGTACAATCTATTTGCTTATAAAATTACACTTATGAAACCTATTTATTCCAAAAATCATAATGCTATATCTGTTTATCATTGAACTATTTCCCTTGGCTAAATATTTGACCTTATAGTTTATTTTAAGTGGCACATTTTATCATAACACTGTAATTCTTATTGCTTACATCTCATTTACATGCTCACTTCATCATTGAAAACCTTTGCAACCAATGTAATCTGAATTTTTTAATTTATAAAGAAGCAGGTTTTGAAAATACAATCTCTACTCCAAAATGATAGCATGTAAAGAGCTTTGAAACAGGCTGAAATTGCCAATATAATATGAAAATATGTAGAGTCAGATAAAGTAAACCAAGGTAAACAGGTCAACATTTTAATTCATTTTGCTTTCACACTGAAATTTCCTCATTTATTTGAAGTGAATAGAACTTTTTGGACCATGTCCTTAAAGGCTTGTTTCACTTGTTGATTTCTTAAAGTGTAAATAAATGGGTTCAACAAGGGGGCAACTGAGGTATTGAGAACAGCTACTCCTTTGCTTAAAGCTACTCTATCATTTGCTGATGGTTTAATGTACATGAAGATGCAGCTGCCATAAGAGATGGAAACCACAATCATGTGGGAAGAACAGGTCGAAAAGGCCTTTGTCCTTTGCTGAGCTGATGGGAATTTAAGAATTGTCTTGATGATGTAGCCATAGGAAAGAATCACTAACATCAGCGTGATCATTAAAGTCACTACAGCCAAGATAAAAGACATTATTTCTAAGAAATGTGTATCAGAGCAAGAAATCTGTAGGATAGGAGAGGAATCACAAATAAAATGATCAATGACATTGGAAGCACAGAATTCCAACTTCAGTCCCAAGATCACTGGTGGAAAGATAATTAAGAATCCAGTTACCCAAGAGCTGAATACAAGTTGGTAACAAACTCTGCTACTCATGATGGTGGTGTAATGCAAGGGCTTACAGATAGCCACATAGCGGTCATAGGACATGGCAGCCAGAAGGTAAAATTCAGTTACCCCCAAAAAGATGAAGAAAAATAACTGAGACATACAACCAATGTAGGAAATAGTTCTGTCCTTCGTCACTAGGCTCACCAGGAATCTTGGAATACAAACAGTCGTGAAAGATATTTCTAAAAAGGAGAAATTCCGTAGGAAGAAATACATTGGTGTCTTAAGACGGAAATCCAGTAGAGTAAGAATGATGATGGTGAAGTTCCCCGTGACACTCAACATGTATGTAAAAAATAAAAAGAGGAAAATTACAATTTGCAACCCTGGATCATCTGTCAGGCCGACAAGAATAAACTCTGTCTGCGTTGAATGGTTCTTCATTTGATAAATGGGTTTTATCCAAACTAGACAAAAAAGGGTGAAGAAACAATTTTAAAAGATTAATTAGAGTAAATAATAAAGTACAAAGGAGAAAGAGAAGGTATCAGTGAGCAACATGAATGTTCCAGGTACTATGATTGGGGATTTTTGCATAACTATCTCCAGCAATCCTCTTACATTTTTGTGGAAACTACCATAATTAATAATCAATTTAGAATATAAATATATAAATGAAATAGACAACTCATTCAATAAATTCAACATAATACAAATATCCTTCTGTGAAATCTGGCACCGATGAAGATGAGCCTCCCTGCCAATGTATTCCCTTCTTTCTAACTTTCTTTTAAAATCTGCTATTGACCTAAGAGTTTAACTTTTTTGCACTAAATTTCTTCTCAGTCCCCATTTCAAAATGTATGCCTGCCCAGAAAAATGTTTGTGCTGCTTCACTGTGTACTTGCCATCATGATTCAAAGGATCAGCCATTTGAAATTCCCAGCCACTCTCCAGGAAGGAGACTGGCTTTCTGCTTGGATAAAGAGTTACAGTCTCAGAAACACACCCAGCTACTTTTACCCGGCCCTACAGGGTTACTATGAGTTGACCCAGTGATGAGTGAAAAAAAAGATTTACATTATAATTAATTTTTCTACGAACATTTTTGGAGCCATCTTATGTAACCTAGCTCTGATAACCTGTCCGAATATCACGGCGATTTCCAGAATTTAAAAAAAATTACAGTAATTCACAACATATTTTTTCCTAAATCAGCTTTATCATTTATTAGTGACTAAATGAAAATTATATATTCTGGTTTACATGAACTCATGAAATAAACATTATCAAAATATATTTTCCTCCTTTCATTAGTAACTGAAAAATTTCTTTCTAGAAAGTTATCAACCGGCACACAGAGATATAAAAAATTGCTGACCATTGAGGGAAAATTACAGCCCCCAAAATGAAGACTTTTCTTTTTCTTGGTAGAAAAACTTTCCATTCCTTTTATCCATAATTATCAATTTTTATATTCAATTTTATAGCTAATAAAAAGCCAATATGCAGATGCATTTATGAATGTGTGTCCTTGTATTTTATAGTTCTACACAATAAAATAGTACAACATGGTCAGAAAAATGTCAAACTACTGGTAAGTACTCGCCTTTGATGTTCACAGAAATTACCTTAATTTACAATTTTAAAAAATCAAACTATAAAGTGCTTACCTTAGTTCTTGTATTTCCCTGGATTACCCTCTAGAATGCAAAAAATGAGTAACAGTTGAGGAATTATGAATTTACTCAAAGTCCATCTAATATTATTTCAGTGAGAAACTGAAAAAGAAATTGTATATAAGTTGTGACAAAGTGCTAAAAAATGAAATATGTATCTGTAGTTCTGTGCTCACCTCTCACACATTTATGTGTGAACTTGAACCAAGGTTCAGAAATTGATTTGTATAAACTGCAGAATATTTGTTTTCTATCTATATAAGATATAACCCCTAATGTTTTCTCCAGTAATGTACAAATAGTTTCATAGGTGTTATTCATATAAGTTCACGCACCCTTTCACTTTTTATAATTGAGAGTTAAAATGAAAAAATCAAAACAACTAACATAAAGTGTGACTATATCCACCAAATAGTGAGATATTTTAGTTTCAACTTTACATGTTAAAACAGCAAGTAATATTTATCATTTACTCATTTTGTACTCAAGGGATTTCACTGAGAAACAAAAAAAAGAAAAAGAAAAATTTCCCCTGAGTAGCACAATTATCAAACATTAATGATGCACAATAAAACCAACTTGTATGGCATATTTTAAAAGAAGGTTAAGGGTCATTGTATATAATTAGCATCTATAAGAAAGTGAATAAGAAGAGTTAATGGGTAATGACATTTATTTGATTTTTTCAAGAATTATATTTAATATTACAGTTTAACAATTATCGAAGTTTTGATTTAGCAAGTCCTTGAAGAGATGGCTGAAAAGTTGCTAATTTATGATATGTCATACTTCAAGATACCGTATGTACTCAAGTATAAGCCGAGTTTTCCAGCACATTTTCAATGCAGTTTTTCTGGTAAAATGAGGTGCCTTGGTGGATATTTGGGTCAGCTTATACTCGAGTATATACGGTAATCATTGTGAGGACAGATGACCCAATCACACACTAGATTTCCTCACTATGAAAAATCTAATACAAGGAGAGCAGAACCTCAAAGCCCAAAAGAAATATTCCTAAATAGAACGAAACTGAACACTATCTCTGCCAAAGGTGTTTAAAGTGTAAAAATCAATTAATTGAGGAAGAGACAGTCTCTCTAAAAAATGGCGCTAGCAAATTTAGTTATCCATGTGTTGGTCAGGGTAGACTGGAGAAACAAATCCAGAGACACACCCCTGGGTGTATGGGAAAGAGCTTATAGACAAGAGCAGTTGAATATGGAGAAAATAGCCCAGTCCAGGTCAAGCCCATAAGTCCAATAATAGCCTAGATGTCTGATACCAATCTATAAAGTCCTCTTCAGACTCATGAAACACATGCAATCACTCTGAATGCAGGAAGATCACAGGCCAGTAGGCACAAAGTCTTGTGGATCCAGGGGCAGTAGAAGCATCTCAGCACTGGCAGGGGTCTCCGTGTGGCTTCTCCAGCTCCCAGGGCTACATCAGAGTAGGTCCATGGGACTTCTCTTCAGAAATATCTCGCAGGGAGTGAGCAGAGAGAGAGAGTGTCTCCTGCCTCCAAGCAGGAATGTTGGAATTCCCGGATACTCAAGGAAAGGCCATGCCCACACAGAGGCCTCATTGGCTACACAATGCTTGAGAGACTAGACTCCATCCCTTCTCTCCTAATCCTCTCAAATTGACCACAGATTATGTAACTACCACACCCATTTACATGAAAATAAAATAGGGCCAATACTTCACTTGGTACACAAAAATTAAATCAAAATGAATGAAAGAGTTTTGCATTAAAGCTAAAACAATAAAGTTCCTGAAAGATAACATAGGAACAAAACTATTGATCTAGTTTTTATATTACATAGCCTATCAAACAAAATAACAATGCACAAAACAAAAAAATATAATTTATATAACTGGTACCTTCTAAAATTTAAATACTGATATTCATCAAAAGACTAACAAAGGAATATAAAGAGAAACCACAGATTGGGAAAAATATTTACAAGCAATATATCTCATTGGGGTCTAAACTCCAAAATACATAGATAACTTGAACAATTAAACCATATAAGGGACAAATAATTCTATTTTAAAAATGGGCAAAGGACAAGAATAGACACTACCAAATGCGGCATTTAGATGAAAATATTCTCACAATCATTAACCATTATACTCCATGTGCCCACTACTATACCAGTTCACAGTCAACCAAAGGGTGGAAAAAAATTGCCCCTGTGTGTTTCTGGGGGCAGATCTTTTTTTTTGTTTTGTTGGTTACATGATGTCTGTTTTATTTTATTTTTTTTTATTTTTTAACATTTTATTAGGGGCTCATACAACTGTTATCCCAATCCATACACACATCAATTGTGTAAAGCGCATTTGTACATCGTTTCTCAAGACATTTTCTCTCCATTTAAACCCCCGACATTAGGTCCTCATTTTTCCCCTCCCTCCCCGCTCCCCCCTCCCGCATGAGCCCTTGATAGTTTATAAATTGGTATTTTGTCATATCTTGCCCTGTCCGACGTCTCCCTTCATCCACTTTTCGGTTGTCTGTCCCCCAGGGAGGAGGTCACACACAGTTCCATGTACTCGGTTCCCTCTTTCCTACCCATTCTCCCTTTACCCTCCCTGTTTTGCCACTCACAACACTGGTCCTGTAGGGCTCATCCGTCCTGGATTCCCTGTATTTTCAGTTCCTATCTGTACCAGTGTACCTCCTCTGGTCTAGCCAGTCTTGCAAGATAGAATTCGAGTCAAGGTAGTGGGAGCGGGGAGGAAACATTTAGGAACTAGAGGAAGGTTGTATTTCTCATCGTTGTTACATCGCACCCTGTCTGGCTCGTCTCCTCCCCGAGACCCCTCTGCAAGGGGATCTCCAGAGGCCTACTAATGGGCTTTGGATCTCCACTCCGCACTCCCCCCATCATTCACTATGGTAAGATTTTTTGTTTTGATGATGCCTTACACCTGATCCCTTCGACACCTCGTGGTTGCATTCTGGGGGCAAATCTTAATGAGAGCAGTAAACCTCATCTTTCTTCTGCAGAGCACTTGGTGGTTTTGAAGTGCAGGCTTGCAGTAAGTATTCAATTCATAACTCACATTGCCATCAGAGCTCCTTCTACAGAAACTCTTAGACTTTGTACATTGTTATGGGATCAGATAATTTCATCTTTCTCCTGACAAGAGGCTGAGGCTTTGAAATGACCAACTTAAGGCTTGCAGGCAACGGCTTACCTGACAGACCGCTGAAGCTCCTAGCTATTCAAAAATCCTAACTCACTGCCATCAAGGCCAGGCAGACCCACAGCAACCCCAGAGGACAAGGTTAAACTTCCCTGTGAATTTCTGAAACGGTAACTGTTCATGTGAGAAGAAAGCCTTGTCTCTCCCCCATGGAACAGCTGATGGTTTCGAACTGATTACCTTACTGTTAGCATCCCAGATGTAACACCACCAGGGTTCTTCATCCTAGCCATTAGACAGATGTAAATCAAAACTACAATGAGATACTACTGTGTTGGGTTGTGTTGACAAGTAAAACAAATCCAGTGATGCTCATATATGTGAAATTTCATATTAAGAAGTAATTATATATCAAGAGAGTGCCCAGCCTAGTCCAACTCAAATTCCTAAGTATTATACTAGTTTATAAATCCTTCTTCAGACTCACACAACCACATGCAATGATGCAGAATGCCAGAATATCACGTCAGTGGGTGCAGAGTCCTGTGGATTCAAGGTCAGTGGAAACGTGGCAGGGCTCCGGCAGCTCTTGGGGTCAGTGGCAGAGTCCCAGCAGACAGGAAGGCAAAGTGGCAGAGAGAGAGAGTAGCTCCCAGAGTCCTCTTTACAAGAAGGCCACACCCCCAAGGAGACAGCACCAGGCTACGGTCTGATTGACAGCTTGGATTACACTCCTACACTTTTAAACATATTCAAGTTGACATAAAATTATCTAACTATCACAGTACCTCACCCCATACTATCTATCACATTATCTACAAAGATAGCAATGATTTAAATGCTTCCCCACCCTTCAAAAAACTGAAAAACAAACATATGTATAGGTAGACTGGAAGTCTTGAACAATATGGTGATATTGTAATATGGTACAACTGTTATAGAAAACAGCATGGTGCTTTCTCAAAATGCTATAAAGATAACTACTTGATGATCTAGCAATCACACTCGTAAATATGTAACCAAGAGGTATAAGAGTAGTAACAAAAATAGACATATGTATAGCTATGTTCATTCTAGTATTTTTCACAATAGCAGAAAATTGGAAAGAATCCAAGTGCCCATCAATAAATGAAAGGATAAGCAAAGTGTGGTACACATGTAAAATGGAATACTCACAACTATAAAGTAAAATAAGGAGTTCACAAAACACCTTATAATATGAATGAATATGGAGTGAATTATCCTGAGTAAAATAAGCCAATCATAAAAAGGACAATCACTAAATAATGGGGCTTCAACATGCTCATGGAAATAAAAAATAATGGAAGGTTTCCATAAACCTTTTGAAGGCCCATTCTATGGTTCCATAATAAAAAGTCAAGGAGAGATATACTAATAGAAAGAAACATTATTTTATAGTTACGAAGGTTGGAGGAGGAATCACTTCCTGAACAGTAGACATTTGTGATTTTTGTTGATGGGAAAGGAGTCACAAATGTGAGTAAGGTCTGCACAACTTGAAAAAGATAAATGAAGAAAAAAAATGAAAATAACAAAAAAGGACAGCTTTGGGAAATGCTATAATACACACAATTTTGCAATAACAGTAATAACAATAAAAATATGTTTGTTTACTTTATAGGTATATGCGTGCATATCTGTGTACAATGTAAACTAAATCTAACATTGCCATCGAGTTAATTTTGACTCATAGCAAAATTGACTCAGAGCAGAACTGCCCCTATGGGTTTCCGAGACCATAAATCTTTACAGGAGTATAAAGCTTTATCATTCTCCCTAGGAGTCACTAGCAGTTTGGAACTGCTTACCTTGTTGTTTGTGGCCCAACTCTTAATGCACTATGCCATCAGGGCTCCTATATATGTATACAGGAAGGCATACTAGTGCATACATGTGCACGTATAGGTGTATCTGTTGACATGTAAGTTCATGCTTGAGTGTTGCACATACATATCTATAAAAAAAACATACAGAAAGCACAGTTACAAAGACTTCCTAGATATATTCAAATAACTTGTGGAATTGGTTTATTAGGTTAAAAAATTTAGTCCTATATTCCCATGGGATAATTTAGGCAATTGATATAATATAGCTTATAAAGTTAATCTTCTAAAGCCTAGATTGGCGAGTAACCACTGGTCATGAAAGCTATGTGTGGCTCTAGGATCCAACTATTGGTCTCTACTCATCTGGAGCAACAGAAAATGAAGAAAAACAGAGACACAAAGAAGAAACTAGTCCATCAGAACCACGGCATCTTCTAACCTGAGACCAAAATTAAATGGTACCCACTGACCACTACCAACCATTCTCAACAGGGACACAATAGAAAGTCCCAGATAGAATGGGAGAAATACTTAGAACATAATTCAAATTCCTTAAACAAACATACATACAAAAACGGTAAGGCTTACTGGACTGATTGAGACTATGGGAACCCCCTAAAATATGTTCTGAACTTGAGACTTAAGCCACACCCAGAGGACATTTTTCAGCCAAATGATGTTGTTGTTAGGTGCCTTCCAGTCGACTACCACTCATAATGACCATATGCACAACAGAAAGACACACAGCCTCACAATTGTTCCTAAGCCTGAGTTCAGTGATTCAGCCACTGTGTCAATCCATCTCATCAAGGGCCTTTTTCACTACCCCTCTACCAAACATCACGTCCCTCTCCAGAGACTGGCCCCTTCTGACAATATGTCCAAAGAATGTGAGACAAAGTCTTACCATCCTTGCCTCTAGGGTGCACACTCTGGCCATACTTCTTCCAAGTCAGATCAGTTTGCTTTGTTAGCTCTCCATGACGCTATCAATATTCTTTTCCGTCACCACACTTCAAATACATCCATTCTTCTTCCGTCTTCCTTATTCAATACACCCCTTTGACACGCATATTAGGCAATACCATGGTTTGGGTCAGGACCTCAAAGTAACATCCTTGCTTTTCAATGTTCTAAAAAAAAGGTTCTGTAGCAAATTTACCTAATGGAACACATCTTTTGATCTCTTGACTACTGAATACATGAGAATTGTGGATCCAAGCAAGATAAAATCCTTGACAACTTCAACCTTTTCTCCACTTATCATGATGCTACTTATTGGTCCAGTTTTGAGGATTTGGGTCTTCTTTACATTGAGTCCTCCTGCTTTCAGAAACACAGAACAAGTATGGTGAGAGGATGCAGCCCTGAATAAACACCTTTCCTGATTTTAAACCATGCATTATTCCCTTGTTGTGTTGCCATACTGCCTCTTGATTCATGTTCAAGTTCCAAATGAGCACAATGAAGTATTCTGGAATTCCCATTCTTCTCAAGGCTATCCATAGTTGATTATGGTTTACACAGTCAAATGCCTTTGTATAGTCTATGAAACACAAGTAAACATATTTCTGGTATTCTTCGCTTTGAGCGAAGATGTATCTGACATCAGCAATGATAACCCTTGCTCCATGTGCTCTTATGAATCTGGCCTGAACTTCTGGGAGTTTCTTGTCAAGGTACTTCTGCAATCATTCATGGATCATCTTCAGTAAAATTTTACTTGTGTGTGATATCGATGATATCATTCTATAGTTTGAGCATTCTGTTGGATCACCTTTGTTTGGAATGGGCACATATAAAGATCTCTTCCAGTTAGTTGTCCAGGTAGTTGGAATATTTAAAAGGATAATAATAACTGTCAGATTAAGCATTCTATGAGGATTAATTTTATGTGTTACTTGGTTAGACTATGATTCTCAGTTGCTTAACCAAATACCAGTCTACTTTCTGCTATGGAGCACTTACATGTGATTTAATCAATTGACCTACTGAAACCGACTACCTTTCTAAGTGTAATATAATTACTTTCCATCCGATTAAATATATTATCTTCCAAAGTCAATCAAACAAATGAGGAACAAGTTTCCCAAGATGGTGCTCTGCCCCAAGGCTATACATTCATATTTTGATAGACCTTATTATTCCCATTTCCTGACCTATGGAGGTTGGGACACAAGGCAGCTTCATCGTGTCATGTGACTTACAGATCTAGATCTTGCCATCCTTTCACAAACATATAAGCCAATTGGAACCTCCAGTCTGTTGTTTGACCTACAAATCTTAGACTTGGCATGTCCCCCCAATCTCTAGTGCCAATTATGTAAGAAAACATATTTCATTGGTTCTGTCTCTATATAGGATCCTGACTAAAACACATTCAATAATAATAATAATAATAATCTGGAATAGACTTCACCCCCAAACAAAAGCAAATGGACTGAAAATTCAGAGAGATATGCCATTCACAAAGGTAAGATTCAATTTATTATAAATTGATGGGAAACATTTATCAAGATAAGTAAAAACAAATCTGCCAAGGACAATACTAGGCAGTCATTGTTTAGGGTATTCTCATGCATATCATAAATTAGCAGAAGGTATGAAAATGTTCTAAAATTTCAGGAACAATAATACAAAATAAATTTGCTCAAGTTAATTCGGCAGTGAGAAATGTCAGTGAAATATGAGACAAATCCTAGGACTATCCAGTTTTTACACTAGTACATAGGATTCAAAAATGTCGTTAATTCATATTGTCAAAAGTAGTTCATAACATAAAATCTAGAAATTAAAAGATGATGGTCCTCTTAAAGATTGGGAAAATGATTGAATTTAATGTGGAAAGAAAAAGCAGGATCTGTGCATTCACATAAACTTTTGTTCAAAAGCATGTTCTGTGTATCAGTCAACTGGTCATTTTTCTGTTCCTCGGTGAAATTAGGATAATTAAGTTTTACTTTACACAGATTTATATCAAAGATTAAACCCCAAACTCACTGTCATCAAGTTAATACTGACTCATCGAAAACCTATCAAAGATAAGTAATATACATTAAGATTGACCATCGGGATCAAAACATTTAAGCTTCAACAAAAGAGAGGTAATGGAATTCAGATTGCATCAGCTCATCCTCCACATCTCTGAGGAGCACTGTTCCCACTGCGACACGTGATGCACTGTTGATCTCACCGCCAACTCATTAGTCCCTTTTCAATCTGGGTCACCAAGGACTACTGTTGTTCACTCAGATGTTCCCTGTGCGCATCTAGCAAATGAAACCTATAAAAGAAATACTATTAAATAATTTGCAGGTCAATGTGCCTCATTGTGTAAGAACACCAGGTGTTCTTCTCTTCCAAAACTAGGAAAATTAGAATTTTTCATCCTTTTGAACTTGAAGAATTCTGAAAAACTGGAATCAGGTGCCATTTTCGACTTGGCAAAGAAACAGGAAATTGACATAAATCCAATATGTCAGCAGCAATAAAAATCTAGGTAAGAACCTGCTGTTGTAAGACTTGCCTGTGAGAGTGTGTTTGTGTCTCTATGGGTTTATGTATGTATTTGGGGGGCACAAAGTGGGGTTTGGATGGAGATAGGTAAAATATGAGGTGTAGACAGAAGCATAGGAAAACGTCCTCACAGGCATACTGTTCTTCACATTGTCATTCCATTGAAGACCTCCAATGAAGCATGTCAGAAAAGTAAGTACATAATTGTCAAGACGTATTTTCCCATGCATTCTAAATGAAGAGGCTAAAGAAATCTAATTTTAGTTCATTGCAATTCAGATTGCAAAAGGGAGTGAACAGTTACTTCTAATATGTAATTTTCTTGAATAAGCTTTAGAGTTGTCTTGTCGTGATCAATTTATCTTTGGTGAGAAAAGAAGCCTAAATATCCAGTGAAGTGGTTATTTCTACTTAAGACATAAAATATGAAGGGCAATGCAAAAGACATGTCTTTTACTACAGTATCAAGAAATATATAATGTACTATAGTATCAGAGAAATCAAAGAACATAAGAATTAAAAGTAACTTTATTGAGAACCAGAGCGATGCTGTTCTACTCTTCTTCAACTATTTCAGTCCATGGAAATCATGTTCAAAGAAACCATGGTTTCTAATTTTAAATTATACAAATATTATCAAAGAATTAGGCTTTGGCTCTCCATCACGGAAACAACGTGTAACTTAACCAAAAGGAGAAAAGTATATTGTTGCAAGTAGCAAAGCCAAACAGAAGACAAACAAAAAACCAAGCTGCCTTAAATCTGAATGTCTTGCCACCCCAGCTTTAACTTCTTTGTCAAAACCAATTTTGATTAAATGAGTTCCCTGAATTAAAACAAGATTATATTAAGTTTTTAACACATTAAATTAATGGACATTATAATGCTAAAGTGGTTTATTTCACAAATCATTCCTATCAAAATTAGAGAATAAGAATTTCAAAAATGGGACTAGATAATAATTTTAGAGTATTTTTTTCTTAGAAGAATGAAGAATAAAGTAAAAATGTCCAATGTCTGGTACAAACATTAAAGGTTTGTGTAGTAGGATGCAAATGGAAAAGTGGGTGATTTGTTTCACCAACTGACATCTTAGAAAGAAGCCCTGGAAATGTACTTCAGTAAAATCAGCCATTGAAAACCCCATGGAAACATTCGTACTGTTAAGCATGGTTCACCATAAATCAGTAATTTGTGTAGAAATCAGATTCACTTATCACTCACTTTGGCTCATCAAAGTTTTGGGGGAATTCACAGTACTTAGCAAAATATAACATCTCCCTTAAGCCCATGATTTAAGGAAGGTTTCCTGGACCCATAATCATATGTGTAAGCCTTGAAAAATGTACCTTGCTAACTTAGCTTATGCTACTAATTGATATTGCCAACTTTAGTAGACAGGAAAAAAAATCTAGAGGAACTGAGTGAGCATAATAAAATATGAATAGCTATCAGTATAATGAAGAAAGAATGTCCAGGAATAAACAAGGAATAGCTGCCACTCCAGAGGAATCCTGGTGGTGCAGTGATTAAATGCAGGCTTTCTATTAGAGAGCTTGGTGGTTTGAAACCAACAGTCGCTCAGAGGGGGAAAGACATGATGGTTTGCTTCTGCAAAGATTTACAGCCTTGGAAGGTCTATGGCACAGTTATACTCTGTACTATACAGTGAGTTGAATAGATTCAGTGGCAACAATAGTTATTGTCCCCAAAACAAAGTTGAATTTTCACTATTTTATCATCTTCCTTGCCTCTGAGTATGCATTAAAATGAAATAGTACCTTCCATTAGAAGACTATAAGTTCCTTTGGAGAGAAACCTTTTTCTTGGTTTTATTTCCAGTCTCTGATATTAAATAATGTGGAGTCTCTAAATATTTATCTGAATGAATGAATACTAATGGCTTACCAAAACAAAAGTAGGGAAGCAAAGCAGTTTTGATACTAATGTATTTTTCATTCTCAGCTAAGGAAACATTGATAGAGAATAACTGAGTATAAAAACCCCGAGTTCTGCCTACAATTGTTCATTTGACTATAAATTATCACTAACAAAACACAAAGATATATGCCATTATATTATCTTCAATTAATGACATTCCTAGTGAGAATGCATTTACTAGATCATCTTTTACAGACAGACACTTAATTGTAGCTTCTTACAAAGTGAATTAAACACAATGAAAGTTTTGTTGATTTCTCTTTTATATAATATGTTTTTGTTTGTTATTGAGAATATATAGAGCAGAATACACATCAGTTCAATATGGGTAATTGAGAGACAGTGACTACATTCTTTGAGCTGTATAGCCATTCCCAGTTTCTCTTTCTTCATTAACACAAACTCATAGCCCCCTACGTTGGAAGGAAAGTTTTAATAAGAAAGTTAGGATATCTGAGCCCTCCTTTCCCCCAATAAAATGAGATAACAGAAAGTATTAGAACCCAAAGAGGCAAAAAACTGGTAGGAAGTGCTGGCAACAGCAAATATGAAAGAAGAAAGTTGAATTTGTTCCAATTTGCTTATAAAATTGGGTTATATGGGTCAGGTTGTTAATGACTTTTGTTTAGATCTATGTCAAGAACTCAGAAAACACAACCTGTAGAGTTTATGAGTTGGCACGTACACGAAGGGAGAAATGGAACTTGAGAAAGGGGCAAAGAAGCTGCTGAATGGAGAGATCACTAAGGTGCGCCTCGGGCAGATTTTAAAGATCTTAAGTGCTCCTGAGAAGCACACGCCGGTCCATCAGCCTAGTAGATAATATCATAAACTATTTCTTCTGTTTTCTAGCCATGGCTCAAATCATCACTAAAGCACTAATAATATTTATATCCAGTTTCCAGGAAAAATTGCCTCAGATCTGCTTTGGGAAATCCTCTGCCTATGTAGCATGTTAGCAGGCGGGACTAGCTCCTGGAAAAGGACAAAGGAGAGGTTCGTGAAAGCATGGCCAGCACAGGGGCTGCTGCCGCTGGTTCAAACACAGGAATGACTGGGAGGCCAGTGCAGGAACGGGCAATGTTTTGTTCTGTTGAAGGAATGCAGCATCATCTAACAAAACAATCGTCACCATTTTACTGGGTTACAGATGATTTTTATTTGATTAATCAAACCCAACAAAAAAGTCACACTTTCATATTTTACACTTTTTGTCCCTAATTTGAGATAATTTGCAGTGGAAGGGCTTAATCTAAAACTGTGAAGCTGCTTAAAATGTAATCAGAAACCAGCATAAAACACTATTTGATGACCCCCTTTTTTTGGTTACTAATATTCAGCATTCCAGAAAGGTGGTTAAAGAAATGAAACAAGCCAAATGCCCTGGCCCCCCCCCAAATAATGTAATGATTTATAAGATTGGAACTACTAATAGCAGTGCACAAAACAATTGTATTGAAAAATGGCATATGAAACAAACTGCATTATTAATGATGTAGTTTGAGGTTTGTTTTTGTTTTTGATTTTTTTTCTTCTCTCAGTTGACAGCTTTATTCAAAGTATTTCTCTTCAGGGAATTACAAGCCTGAAGTTCACATTTAAATATTTTCAACAAAATTGCACAGTCCAAATGCTAAATACGCTACATTAACACTGCTTGCATTTTTTATTCAGGTCCCACACTAGCTCCTATGGCCCGTCTCTCTTCAAATCCAATTGCTCTTGACTTGACCCAAGAGTGATGAGAAACCATACAGCCATAACCACATTCATCCTGCTGGGCTTGACAGATGACCCACTTCTACAGATTCTGCTCTTGATATTTTTATTGCTAACCTACTTGTTGAGTGTGGTTGGGAACCTGACAATTATCACCCTCACACTTTGGGACTCCCATCTTAAAACCCCCATGTATTTTTTCCTCTGAAATTTCTCTTTCTTAGAAGTCTCATTCACCTCTGTCTGTGTTCCTAGATTTCTGTACACCCTGACAACTGGAGATAAAACTGTTTCCTACAATGCTTGTGCCACACAAATGTTTTTTGTTGTCCTCTTTGGAGCAACTGAATTTTTTCTCTTGGCTGCCATGTCCTATGACCGCTATGTGGCCATCTGTCAGCCCCTGCACTACACAACCATCATGAGCAACAAGGTCTGCACTACCCTCGTGCTCTGCTGTTGGTTCTCGGGCCTGATGATCGTCCTTGTACCTTTCAGCCTGGGTCTCCAGCTGGAATTCTGTGACTCAAATCTGATTGATAGTTTTGGCTGTGATACATATCCTGTTTTACAGATATCCTGCTCAGACACGGCGTTTATAGAAGAAATTGCTCTGTGTTTTGCTGTGATAACACTAATTGTTACCCTGATTGGGGTGATTCTTTCATACGCGTGGATTATCAAGACCATTCTAAAATTCCCATCTGCCCAACAGAGGAAAAAGGCCTTTTCCACATGTTCTTCTCATATGATTGTGGTTTCCATGACCTATGGCAGCTGCATCTTCATCTACATGAAGCCTTCAGCAAATGACGGAGTATCCCTGAATAAGATGGTGTCGATGTTAGCTACGTCAGTGGCTCCTTTGCTTAACCCATTCATTTATACACTTCGGAACAAACAAGTGAAAGATGCCTTCAAAGACACCATTAAAAAAATTGCTTTTCTCACAAAGAAGTAAGAGAAGATCATTGTTTTTTGCTAAGCTAATTTTAAATCTAAAAAAAACCATGAGAATCTTTCATGATTTTGCAAAACAGGTAATTTCTTCCTATTTCATATATTCATCAAGATAACTTTTCTCCAGGAATTCTTATAATCAGAAAGAAATTGAGATATTTAGTTCATCTTCTTTTAAACTTAACTCCATTAAAAATAATGAATACATCTAAATAACTCCTAATAAAATCCCAGAGATTTTATTAAAATCCCAATCTTAAATCCCAGAGAATATTTCTCCTTTGTTAGGAATACGTCAATGTCTAGACCACAATTTTTCAAAAGTAATTTTTAAATTTTTACTATGCCTAAAAACGCTATGTAAAAACAAGCTCTCCTGATTTTAAAACTTTTGGGATATTCTTGGACTGTATCCTAGACCATTTTTGAAATTAAACAAAAAGAGTTCAGGGGAGATCACAAAGACCATGGAGTTTCATTGTTTACTAAATTAACTTATTTATTAAAATTTTCTACTGACTTTTGTGTGGATTATGTGAGCTTAGTTTATCTAGAGAAATCCATGAGTGATACAATTGGTTAATGTTAGACTGCTACCTGAAAGGTTGTTTGGTCCTTTGAATACACCCAAAGGCATCTCAGAACATAGACTGACAATAACCTTGAAAATGTCCTGAAGTAGTTCTCCTCTCCACAGAATCTATTCAGCAGCAACGGAGAAATACGAATCCCTAATGTTATGTGATATAAGTAAAATAAAGAAAAACACAGGCTTTGAAATGCTGGATGAGCCTTATGACATTGACATCGACAGTGTTAACATCTAGGCCCAAAGACAACAAGCCTTGAAATTAGAAACAAGATAGTTATACCTGAGTAGAATGAGGTTTGCAACTATACAGACATCCACTATTTCATTAACTTTGAGTTAATGAATTTGAGGAATTGTTAAGAATTTGTTAAGAATTTGAGGATTAATAAAGTAAACACAGGTTGAATTCATTATTTGGAAATAGAATGGGCTTTTGGTTGGTTAGCTGAAACTGACTACTAGAGATGAAATCCAAGCATAGTGTGAAAAAACTGAATGAACCTATAGTTGAGGAAAAGAAAATGTATGGAAGGGCAGTAATAAGACTAACTTGGACCTAAAAGCTGTTAATTCTTTTTATAAGATACCAAAAGCTTATTTTCATTTCATATCATTGTGATCAATATACATTTAAAGTTGTATAAGTTGTATAAGACTTTAAAATGCTATCATGTTTCATGCATATCATCTATTTGCTCATGTATCGTTTGAAGCCTAAGAATGCTTAAAAATAAAACTATACAAAGCCATGGCCACATAATGTGCAAACTTTCTGAACATTTTTAGGAAAAAAAGAAAGGATTTATTACCCAGAGCCTTTCTTCTTCATCTTCTTCTTCTTCTTTTTTGTCACTTAACATTGTTCGAAACCAACAAAACTCGATTCCTACTTTATTTTTTAACAATTAATTGATCATATAGCTATGCTATGTGTACATCTTCTTAGTGGTTGGGTTCATCATTTCTCAGAGTTGTGACACATTCGTAAGTTGAGTCTGCAAATTTCATTCTTTAAATTACTCAGTTGTGCACAGTTTATAAAAGCTTTGAATTTAATTAAATCACCAGATTCAAAAAGAGATGAGCCAGGCACATTTACCTAGTTGGACCCAAGGACAAATTGGATAGAATTGTAAATGCAGTAAGTTTATAAAATAAAATGATCATGCTTCTTTTCTGGACAATGAAGCACTCTCTCCTTCAAAATTCATTAATCTCTCAAAGAGTATTTGAAATGTCAACTGCATGTTGGAAGTAGCACAATAAATCAGCCAAGGTCAATCTTGGATGCAATTGAGGTTCCTAGAATTGACCTCAACTATTAGTGGAATTATTTGTGGCTTTTCCTGATTGTTCAAGGAAATAATAAGAACTTTATATCACTTAATACAATGTGTACATTGGCATTGTTTCCCAAACTAGGGGAAAATATATTAGATGTAGAAAATACTAAGGGATTCCTTCCTCATACAGATGTATACATTCATCATCTGAAGATTTGTTGTCATTGTCAATAAAATTTGACTGCAGGACATATAGTCCTTTTATAAGAAGTCTCAAAGGGTTTCGATCAACAATATAAACTATAGATACTGTGGTCACAATTTTTATATAAGAATGAATAACATACTAGTCCCAAGAAGATGGAGATTTTAAGAGTGACAAAAGTCCAACTATTGTGAGATGATAGACTGCTCCATTCCCCCACCGGCCCATCCCGCATTCCTCCTTGAGGTGTATACTCCCCCCTGTCTCTGCGCTCTGCAAATCATTGCAATGTCCCCCAGAACTCACAAAATTCGGAGGACATATCTCAGAGGTAGTGGGTATACTTCAGTCCCAAGTCTGAAGATCAGATAGGAGTGAGCCAAATTCTGTGGCAAGAGATCACACCCCACTCCTGGCTCTTGCTGGTGAAAAGATCACACACCCTGCTTCTCAGTGGACTCACTTTATACCCAAGTTAAAAAGCAAGGCCAGTCCCATTTACCTAGTTGGACCTCAGTACAGTTAGATAGAATTATAAATGCAGTGAGTTCCTAAATGTAAGTGGTCATGATTATTTTCTGGATAATGGAGCTCTCTCTCTTTCTAAACTGGGTGGCATTGCCAGAGATAGTCATTGGGTGGGAGTTACATGGTGCAATCCAATTTCAACAAAATGTAATAATCTATTCTTTACCCCTGGACTGTATTTTACTTATGCACATATGACCTGGGGCTTCTGGCAAAATGTTTCCAGTAGGCATTGGTTTCCTACGAATCTTAATCAGCTGACTTTTCCCCAAGCTACTCCAGAAAGTTTTCTTTCTCCTCTCAGCTGTAGTATATAATTCCTAAAAGCCCTTGTAAGCAATAGTAACTAAGATAACCATTAGAGTGTGGTCCTATTCACACCCTCTACTACAGTCAAAACTCAATCTCATCCCATTCCTGACTGTTAGCAAATCAGGACCTCCACATTATGACCAGCCACAAGCATAAGAAATCCAGAATTATTAGTATCACATAGGGATCATGGCTGGGAGGGCCATATTAATTGAGTATAACTCAGGTACTTTAAATATTTATTTATTTTTCCTCATTGTACTCCATATTTTCTCCAGAAATTTTTGTGAAAATGAATTGTCCCATGTATGAAAATTTGGTGTGTGTGGTGTGTGTGTGTGTGGTGTGTGTGTGTGTGTGTGTGTGTGTTCCAATTTGGTATAGTTGAACTCACTTCACACTTGGGATTGCTATCAGAATACATTTTTAAATGAATGGGTGGGAAAAACCTAAATTACAGAGTGAGAGAAGAAATGAGAAAATAAAATATATAGTTAAGGGAAGCATGAAGACTATTTCTCCTGATTCTAAAATACTTTTTTATGCCATCATTGTTTCATTCAAAAATATTTACTGAGTTATTACGATGTGTCAGAGCTTAATTTTTACACTGAAACAGAGCTCTGAGCAGATAGAAAAAGAGTCCTAATCTCAGGGAGCTTATGCTGAACTCACAGGAGAGAAAAAGAGAATGCTGAGAATGTTAAGTGGGATCTCCCAAGTTCACTACTTCCCTTTGGGCATTAGTAGAATGTTTCAATTATGGCTTTTCTGGACAATCAAAATAGATACCATACTTAAGTTAAATGACAACAATTTATCCTGCCGAATACATGTCTATCTACCTGAGTGATGGATTTGAAAAGAAGCCTGGGGACCCCCCTCTGCCATTCACTCAATACCAGGAAGCCCTTCATCACCATGGGTCCATCTCTCCTACTCTTCTCGTTAGCCTGCTGATGACCTGTGTTTGACGCTCACAATGTGACACCTTCAACAGCCTTCTGGGATTAATTTTCAAACAGCTATTTAACTTTCGCTCTTAAAATAAGTCAACAAAACATTCTGAATCCCTCCAGAGCCCATACCCTAAGGGAATGCATTGCCGTCAGCACAGTTGATCCCAAAGTTGCTACTTTCTAAAGAGACATAATCCTTGTTCCTTTGAATAGTTAAAACCCTGCGAAAAAAGAAAATTTTTCTAGCTGCATAATCAGCATTTTCCTGGAAATAAAAAGAGCTCTAGAATGTCTCTGCTATTCAAACTATGTTTCTTTATAATTTCATAGAATTCTATTGAATGGCCTATAATTTCCCAGGTAGTATGGAAAAATGCAAAGAGGTAAATTTACCCCAGGGCAACAATTTAACATATTAGGTATGCATCATGAAAAGTTAATAATACAGGAAAATTTACAAGGCAACATAGATTACAGTGCGATATCCGTGGTATGCATCTTAAGTACTTTCAATAAGAATAGAGATCTTTTCTTCAGGAATGACAGCATTTATATTATTTATTATGTGCAAGACATAGTACCAAATGACAAGTGTGAGTAATAATTATAAATAGGTCAAATTATTATTTATTACATATTATTAATAATTGTACGCTATGATTATCATTGTTATAATACAAATTAGGGAAATGAGGCCATACTACAAGTTATACACCTCATAATTGATGAGATTAATACTTGGACCCAGATATTGTGGAACCAGAATCCATG
>NW_022103898.1:78342170-78345135 GCF_000313985.2 Echinops telfairi | reverse complement strand
ACCACTTCCTTTCCCCCCACCTCCCCCTCTCCCATGTACCCCCGAAATTGTCAGTCCTGTTGTTTTCGCCTCCAGATTGTTCGTCCAGCCTATCTTATTTAGACAGACCTGTGGAGATAATAACATGCACAAAAACAAGACAGAGCAAAACCAAAACACAATGTACAACAAAAGAGCAACAACAACAAACCACTGACTTAAAAGGTCTTGTGCCGCAGATTTACCCAATGCAATGTGTCATTTGATCTCCTGACTGCTGGTTCCATGGGCAGATGAAATCCTTGACAATTTCAAAGTTTTGCTTTCTTTACATTGAATTGTATCCACACTGAGGGCTGCAATCCTGGATCTGCATCGGGTAAAAGGATACAACCCTGACACACACCTTTCCTGTAATATTCCTTGTTCTGTTTACTCAACTGCCTCTTGATCCTGGTACTGGTTCCATATAAGCAACAGGAAGTGTTTTGGAATTCCCCTTCTTCTCAAAGTTACCCCATATTTCAGTGTAATGCATACAGTCCAATGCCTTTGCATAAAACACAAGCAAACATCTTTCTGGTGTTCTCTGCTTTCAGCCAAGAGCCATATAACATCAGCAATGATATCTTTTGTTCCATGTCCTCCTCTGAATCCAGCTTGAATTTCTGGCAGATCCTTGTCAATGTACTGCTGCAACCATTGCTGGATGTTCTTCAGTAAAACTTTACTTCCATTTGATAGCAATGATACTGTTCTTTAATTCTGTTGGATCACTTTCTTTGAAATCGGTACAAATATGAATCTCTTCCAGTCAGGTGGCGCAGTAACTGTCTTCCAAATTTCTTGGTATAGATGACTGAATGTTTCTGGTGTTCAACAGCTTATTGAAACATTTCAGTTGATATTCCATCTATTTATGGAGCTTTGTGTTTGGCTAATGTCTTCAGTCACCTTCAACGTCTTCCTTCAAGACCATTGTTTCTTGATTAGATACTACTTCTTGAAATGTTGAATGTGGACTCATTCTTTTTGGTACAGTAACTGTGTATTCTTTCCATCTTTTCTTGATGCTTCCTGCCCCATTCAATATTTTGCACAATATTGTCACTTGAGGATTGGGTTTTCTATTTCAATTTAATCTATGTTAAGCATGTTCTTTCTTTTCTAACTCTAGGTCTTTCACATTTCATGATATTACTTTGTCTTCTAAACTGTCCTTTGAAATTTTCTGTTCAGTTCTTTGACATCATTATTTCTTCCATTTACCTTGGCTATTCTATGAAGTGCAAATTTCAAAGTATCTTAAGACATTCGATATTTTCTTTGTTATTTTTTAATAACCTTTTGCTTTTTTATGTATGACATTCTTGGTATCATCCCATTGTGTTTCTGGCATTCTGTCATTAGTTTTTAATGTGTCAAATCTGTTCTTGAGAGGTTCAGAATCAGGAAGTGGAATGGAATAGGTTAGTATCAAAAAGTGGTTACATAAAATGTTTTTGAACAGATAGTCCACTTGACATGATTGTCATAATGTGTGTGCTTTAGAGCCATGTTCCACAATTCCACCAAGATCATAGAGAGAAAGAAATTCAAGTTAGAGTCTGGGAAATATAAACATTATATGACTGTACTGCAAATGTAAATAGAAGATATACTGAACCATCTATTTTTAATAATAATGACGTTGCTGTGAAATCTTTCTGATTTATAACAACCTATAAAATATCAGAGTAGAACTTTGCTTGACTGATTTTTCAAAGAGTGATTTTTGCAGGGAAGTAGATTACAGTTTCTTTCCACTTTCTTACAGATGGACTCAAACTTTCAACCTTTTAGTTAGCAGCCAAAATTTTAATCTCTGCACCACTCAAAAACCCTCAATTGTTAATAGAGTACAAACACTGGCATTTGGTTTAGTATAACAAAAGTGGAGTAATGAGTAAGGAATAAGAGTGGTGCAGAAAATAGTGAAATTCCATTTTTCATATATTCAATTTCAGAGGACTGTGAAACTTCTTGGTGCAGATATAGAACAGCCAGATATTTGAGTCACTGAATTTTAAGTGCTAAGTAGAAGTTATTGAATTTCAAGGAAACATTTACAGATACAAAAAAGAAGAATTAGAGCAATCTGAGAAAATTCAATATTTTAAATGTACATAGGAGAAAATAAATTTTTGAAAAGTAGGATGGCAAAAACCAGAGTTTGAATACCATGCAAGCAACATGTCCAGAACATAGTAAGAAGAAAGAAATTATTGCCAGGACCAAGCAAAAGAGAGGGTCAAATAAAACAGTTAAATTGCACTTAATTTTACAGAAAATACTAATAACCTTGTCTAAAACAATTTCATGAGATGATATATTCAAGAGCCAAGTCATAAACAGTTGAGTAAGAAGAAAGTTAAGAATCAGAGGAAACCATTGCCGTTTAATAAATCAAAGGCAGAAAGTGAAGTTAAAGACACAATTGAATACAGAGTTGACGGTAATATTTGTGACTTGGAAGGAATGAAAATTAGTGTGTCTGAGTGATAAATAAAAAAGACTACAACCACCAAACAATGAAAACTATATGGTGTACATATTTTACAAAACATTTGCCTCGTGTATTAATGAATTAGCTATGTATCTATTTCAAATATTCCTCTGTTCTGTAGATAATGGATAATCAGAGATTAGCTATTGCAAAAGACTGAAAGGATGACCGTTTATAAAGGAAATATCTTTTCTATATTAATTATAGATGTGGTCATAACAGTAGAACAGATTTCAAAATGGTGATAGCTCAGATTTAGAAGCATCTGACTGGTCATAATTACCCCTATTCATTATCATTTTCTCCAGGAATACAATTTCAGACAAATAAATGAAACTGAGCAGAATTTCAGTTTATGCATAGGGAAATATTCTTATGAATAACGTCCTAACATTCGTGCTTTCATGTTCCAGGTAGAACAAATATATGCTGTAATTAAGT
>NW_022103898.1:78330488-78332445 GCF_000313985.2 Echinops telfairi | reverse complement strand
GTCCATAATAACCCTGTTATTCAAAAAACTCTATCAAGATTACATGTGTGTAATCCTAAATGTATATATTGTGACTGTCTTCTGAGCTGAATTTAACTGAGCCAACAGATATCCTGGAAATTAAGTATTTGCCTGGGCCCTTTTTGGAAGGCACCTGCATGACTGGTGTATAACTGAGAGCATGTTTGCAAGATCCAATGACCACGTGGATGCTTTGATTGGGGGAAAATATATATATGGACTGTAACCCTAGTAGCAAAACCCTTTGACTTGTCCATGTATTTAGAACAACCAAAGGGAGAAGACAAGGTAGCCAAATAACTTGGGCTGCTATGAGGAACTTTCTTCCTTAAATGTATGGATGGACTTGAAAAAGAATTAGAAACCATCTGAGAAGGTGTTGGCATCGTTTATTGGGATTTAATGAGAAACAAGTACAGAGCAGCGGTGGTTACACCTTCAGAATTAAGAGGCCTCAGTCTTTGCCTTATCACAATGATCCTGAAGACGAGCAGAGCTAAGCTGTAATCGTGATTGACGTGTACATCCATAACTTTTGCCTGATGCGTTACACATACTGACTTTTTAAAAACTTTTTTTCGTCTTAAATTTAATTTTGTCACTTTATGAGGAGGTCTTACAGATATCATAACATTGCACAGTTCAGTCATATCAAGTGGTACTGTACACCTGTTACCACAGTCAGTTCCAAAACATTCTCCTTCTTCTTGACCTCCTTTATATCCGCTCCTTTTTATCCCCTCCCTCCCCCGCCTGCCCCCAACACTATTTTATATATCTATATATTTGCCATTATCTTACACTATGTAATATATCCATTCACCTGCAATTCTGCTGTTCGCTGGCTTGCGTGGGGTTATGCAGTCATCATGGCTATTGGCTACCCCTTCCACCCCTCTCGTCCTGGACTCCTGTAGACAAGGGCATGGCCACCGAGGCGCCAGACTCAGCATAGACTCCACTGCGATGTCCGGTCTTGAAAGTTTGTTTGAGGAGCTCTGCTTGCGCACATGGTTGTGTGCTGGGCTGCTAATTGAAAAGTTGCTGGTTTTAATCCAATTAATGGCTAATTCGTGGGAGAAAATCTGAAGGTATTTTTCTGTAAAAATTAAACCAAATTGTATCAAACTTATTGCTATGGAAACAAGTCTGACCTATGATGATTCCGTAGGACATATGAGAATCACTCTATAAGACTTATGCAGGAAATTGTGAAAGTGTTGCCACAACACAAGTTTCACAGTATAGTACGGTATTGACTCAATCTACAGTATAGCTGATCCCTAAAATGAAACAAAAAAAAAAATTCTCATTTTGAGTCAGTGAAACAGCAAAGTTAACTGAAAGATTGCTTCAATGTGAATAGAATTTCAAAGTAGGACTATAATAATAGAGAACACTATTGTTAATAATAATAATAATTAAAGTTACCATCAAATTTATTCTGATTCAAAGCAAGCCCAAGTGTATCTAATTACGTATTGTGCCTGTAGATTGATAGGTTTTTACTTTCCTGGTGCTTCGGAGTTGATCTGGAGTGCTGCTGCGTCATGGGTTACTTGTTTGACTGCTAACCATAAGCTGCCATTGGAGAAAAATGCGGTGGTTTGCTCCCATAGAGATCTGCAGCCTCATAAGCCCAGCTGGGGAGTCTACTCTGTACTTTAGAGTTGCTATGAGTTAAAATCAACTTGAAGGAAATAAATTTGATTTCTTTGAGTTTATGGGTGGACTCGAACTCCGACCATTAGTCAGCAGGCAAGGGTGTTAAACCCCACCCAAAGATTTTCTATTGTTAATATAAGATTATAAATGCTGGTCTTAGTTTGAGTAAAGCATACCAAGAGTGAAAAACAGACTAAGAGTGGTTTATTGAAGCCACTGTGAAATTGTATTTTGTGAAATTATATTTTGATGTGGAATTATATTTTGAATA
>NW_022103898.1:78285982-78329696 GCF_000313985.2 Echinops telfairi | reverse complement strand
ATTCTATAGTTCTGTAGTTTACAGAAAATTATTGCAAATAAACTCAAATAAAACCAGAGTGAAGTTAGAAATGTAATTCAAGACTTACAGAGTCGGTTATAATACAAGTGATTTCAAAATAAGGAAAATTAGTGTATATGAGTTAAAAATGAAACAAAATAATAAAAAGAGGACTATATTCATCTTGCATGTAAATAATTTAAAATATATCCCCTTATTTTGTAGTGAATTTACTATGTAACAATTCTCTCTGTGATCTGTGCCAAAGTGAATAATGAATCTTAGAGATATCAATATTTGACAAAGTATTTTTTTGTATAGTAATTATAGCATTAGCTAAAGCTGTAAGACACACTCCTAAATTGTCATAATCATCTTGTTTTAATCATCTTTTTATCACAATCAGGACCTTAAAAATTTCTCCAGGAAAAAAGTTTCAAGAAGATAAATGTAACTGATTACAATTTCAGTTTTTGATAAGGGAAATATCCTTCTAAATAAAAATATTATACCATTATTCTATTTGGAAGAAGTATATGTTGTGGATAAGTCCACTTCAAAATATAAATGAAAAAATTATGAAAAATAAGATACAATTATAGTTTGAAATATATTACCCTTAAAGAAATCATTACAAAAATGCATTATTTTGTTTTTGCTTTATACCAAACCAACAGGCATTCCAACTAGTAGCCCATAAATTCAAATATTGGCATTGGTAATTCTTTTTTAATGACATGTATAAAAATAGAAACAAATATTAGGCAGATCATTCTAAGAGTTAATCATTTTTGTGATATTTTATTTTAGGTATATGACAGTTGATGTGTAAGATAATACATGGATTGGAATGTAAACTGTGTATCTTACCCTATGTTGTTCTTAAGAAGGTTTAAATCCAGATTTCAAATCTACATGTCAAAAGAGTTGAAAGCATGGAACTTCAAAAAATTATCCAAGATGGACTCAAGTAAATACATATAAAATATATTGCCTGACTTTTACAACCAACACCAATCAGAATAAAATTATCCCCATTGTGTCTCTCAATTTTACACGCACATTAAGCAGAAGTTGGGAATCAGGGATGAGAAACCATACGGCCATAACCACATTCATCCTCCTGGGACTGACAGAAGACCCACAACTGAAGATTCTGATTTTTATATTTCTACTTATCAGCTACATGTTGAGCATAACTGGAAATCTGGCCATCATCATTCTCACATTAGTGGATTCCCACCTTCAAACTGCCATGTATTTTTTCCTCCAAAATTTCTCCTTCTTGGAAATCTCATTCACCTCTGCCTGCATTCCAAGGTTCCTATACAGCTTATCAACAGGTGACAGGACCATTACCTATGATGCTTGTGTAAGCCAACTGTTTTTTGCAGACCTGTTTATAATAACAGAATTTTTCCTCCTGGCAACCATGTCCTATGATCGATATGTAGCCATCTGCAAACCCCTGCACTACATGACCATCATGAGCCACAAGGTCTGCCAAAGGTTTATCATAGGCTGCTGGATGATTACTTTGCTTCTTATATTCCCACCTCTCACCCTGGTACTTGATCTGGAATTCTGTGATTCGAACGTCGTTGACCACTTTATCTGTGATACCAATCCTATCCTGAAGATCACGTGCACAGATTCAGCCTTCATAGAGCGGATGGTGCTTATCTGCTCTGCATTGATCTTACTCGTCACGCTCCTGTGCGTGGTCTTGTCCTACACATATATCATGAGAACAATTCTAAGAATCCCCTCTGCTCAACAAAGGAAAAAGGCCTTTGCCACCTGCTCTTCCCACTTCGTTGTGGTTTCCATCACCTATGGCAGCTGCATCTTTATCTATATCAAACCTTCAGCAAAGGATGAAATGGCTATCAATAAGGGAGTATCAGTACTAACTACTTCCATTTCCCCCATGTTAAACCCATTTATTTATACTCTGAGGAACAAGCAAGTCAAACAAGCCTTTAATGACTTAGTCAAAAGAATTCTTTTACTCTGAAACCATTAAGAGAACAATGACATCAGGGTCACAAAGTATATTTTCTTAAGTTTCCATCCTATTTGGTGTCTTTAAATTTTGCTTCCTTGAGTGAAATCTTTTTGGTTGCCTGGGAAGCTAGATAAACAGTCAACCGTTGAAGAAGTTTTTCCCCTTGAATTTTTATTTCTATATCTTGATCATGAAATAATGATTTCATAAGGCATTTTATAATAATGTATCTATTAATCCCCTTCCTTTGGGTGTATACCTTCCTCATCCTGGACTGGTTACAGAAAACACATCCACTTAGTTAATTATGGTTTGAGGCAATTAACACAAACATGACAGAAGTATTGGGGAGACAGTTTGATCAACACAACAGACTAAATCAGCAAAAACTGAGTTAAATTTAATTATTCTGTGTTAGTTAAAAGGCTTTCTGTATTTCTCCTTTACAATGTTCATTTAATACTACTAACAATGTACACTAATACTGGGTGATGATTTTTTAAAAAGTACCAAAATAATATTTTTAATTCATCTATGAACAAGAGGAAAAAAGGGTTCTTTTTGACTATCCTGTTATATTTTTGTATTATTTCTGAATGAAATAATAAGAAAGCAATCCAACATTATATTGGTAATCTACATTGCAAAAAGCCTACAAAATAAAGCTACAAGTTATTTTATGAACATAACTGTGACTTGGGAAATAAAAGTTTAGAGATGTAAACTCTAATTTGGAACCAGTTTCAGAGACTAAGAATATCTTAACTCTGAGTTAGCCTGTTTTGTTTATCAAGCCTATCTTGTTTATTTTCATACATGTTCTCCAGATGACTTCAGGGACTGTCTTCTAGAAGTGAAATGGAGCAAGATTTATATCATAGATTAGAATATAAACAATATACATTATGTATAAATATATGTAAGTATATATAAATATATGCTCATGTATATTTAAAAATACATTTAAGTCTATTTTAATATATATTTATACACAAGTATATAAATCTATGTTTAGATATATATTTGAGTATACTTTAATATATAAACATATACTTACATATTTAAGTATATTTTATGTAAGCTAACATACTTAATATATATATACATAATATAATATATTTATAGGAATATATATAAACACAATTGTATTATAAACAAAATATAAAGAAAAATGTTAAAGGTAATACACTTGATGCATTTACATTAATAATTAGTCTCAATAATAAATGAAATGATTATCACAATTGAATAATATATGATAACATTGCTATAAATATTTGAAAATAAAAATACCAATCTACAAAACTTCAGATCAAGTAGAAAAAGAAAAAAGGAGTGAAAGCAAGATAAGAAGTAAAAGAAAAATTAGCTGTGTAACCAGAGATCTTCAATTTCATTAAATTAATTTGCTCCTGAAATGAATCTATAGGCACTTTCCTTAGTGCTACTTTTCAGTTCTCCTGTGCCATAACCTTTAAATATTATTCCATTAACATATTGGAAGACCTGCCATGGATTCACAAAATAATACAGGGCTAGCTAGTAAGAGGGGCTCTCCAAAATAATGCTACAAAGCAAGACAAAAAATGTAAGTGGCCAAAGTTCAGACAGACAAAAGCTTTTGAACAGGCGCCCTCCGCTAGTTATGGGAAAATGTAGAATTGTAAAAATTACTTTATTTGACTCTCTGGTTGTACCATCCCCTATGATACTGACTCAAATGCAAATGCTTAAATCCAGAAACCTTTTACACGCATGCATGCATGCACACACACAGAGATCTATTGAGGTGCTGTGGAGTCCGTTCCAGCTCCCAGGAATCCTGCATCAATCGAGAAACCCAGTGCTGAGTCCTGTGCTCTCCTCACAACTGGTGTTATATTTGAGAGCCAATGATTGCAGCCCCTGTGTCAGTTCATCTTGTTGACGGTCACTACACACACACACACACACACACACACACACACACACGGACTGGAGTGTTCTGGTTCTGATGTCAGGTCTTCACTGATACCACTTTGAGTGACTCTTTTGATACCACTGATGTTTTAAAGTCTTTGACCAAATGTTTAAGATCATCATCTGCACTCATCTGTCCACCCTCCAGGAGCACAGCTTGGTTCCACACTAACATGGCATCAGTAATACTAGTCTTCTGACCATAAATGACTGCTAGTTGATATTAGCTTATCACTTACCAACATTATGTGAGGGGAGCCCTAGTGGCACAGTGGTTACATGCTGAGCTGCTCACCACAAGGTAGCAGTTCAAAACCACTAGCCGCTCGGGGGGAGAAAGACCAGGCTTTCTATTCCTGTTGAGAGGTAGAGTCTTGAAAGCTCACAGGGGCAGTTCGACCCTGCCCTCTGAGGTCTCTATGAGCCAGAAGCCACTCCATAGCAGTAAGCATGGAATATAACACTATGTGATTTCTGGGGGGAAATGAGATATAAATGTAAAAGAGAAGCACAAATATTGGCTCCATAACTTTTCTCAACTTGTCACAGGAGGATTCTCTTCCCAAGTGCAAATCACCTACAGAATTGCTTTGGCCTCATAGTATTTTAATCATAACATGGATGCATTTCTCTCACACACCACTTACATAGGCATTTTGTGTAGGCAGACCTCTACTGCCTTTAAAGATGTCAGTCAATAATCATAGATGCTCATTCAAGATGCCCTCTTTGTCAAGTGCCAGGGGGAAAATGTTCAACTTCATGAATAAGTGATTTAAGAACTGAAAAAAGGGGTCTTTTAATCTCCAACTACCTTTTTCAACTGAAAAGAAATAAGAATACATAAGCTAGTAATTAAATGTCTTATTTGGACTGACTGGCAGATATTTATACTCCTCAGAGAACACCACATTACTGGTGCTAGTTAGATAGTTGTTGTATTGTTGTGTTGTGTTTTTCCAAAACAGAAGACTGATTAGCAGCTATGTTAAAGAAGATTCATTACTCCTTCAGCCCCACTACTGGGTTTATTCACTGAGAACACCCTTTTATCAACAACATAAATGATAATTAAATATTAGGATATTGCCAGATGCAATACAGTGGACTCAATCAACTAAATCTGTAAAAAGATCTCATGTTGTTGTTGTTGTTTAAGTACCATCGAGTCGTGTCTGCTCCATAGCAACCCTATGCTCAACAAAATGAAACACTACACAGCCCCGAGACCGTAGAAATGCTAAATGTCATCATTAAAATCAAGGTCAGTAGCCAACTGTGGAACAAGTTATTGATTATTTACATGCAAATTTAGAATTTAAAGTTCATCTCAAGAACACACTTGATACACTGGACAGTAATGATAGAAGCTCCAACAAATTGTGGGGTGACATACATCACCCCTGTACAAAAAGTAACTCAAGATGTATCAGAGGCATAAATGTAAATCCCA
This sequence comes from Echinops telfairi, assembly GCF_000313985.2. Taxonomy (NCBI): domain Eukaryota; kingdom Metazoa; phylum Chordata; class Mammalia; order Afrosoricida; family Tenrecidae; genus Echinops; species Echinops telfairi. The sequence continues at coordinate 78,324,276 of NW_022103898.1, read as the reverse complement.
GAAATATAAAGATCATTAACGAAAAAATAGACAATAACTTAAGGGTATTCTACAGCAGAAACACTATCAAACCTTATGATGGAAACACACAGTAGATGACAAAATAGATAACCATGTGTCTTTAAGATATTTATTTAAAGATTAGAAAGAGAACTCATGAACGGGGGGAATCTTTGACAGCACAACAGACAAGAGACTAAACTCAAAAAATCTACAAAAAACTGCAACACCTCACTAAGAAAAACATTTTAAAATATGCAAAGGACATGGACAGTTCACTGAAACAACCTACAAATGGTTAACAAACATATGAGGAAATGTTCAAGATCATTAGCCATCCCGAAGATGCAAAGCAAAGCAACAAAGACATACCACCCTATACTGGCATTAAAAACAAAGTTTAAAAAGAAAGAAAGAACAAATGCTGAAGATTAAAAAAAACATAACAATAAGAAGATAAGGGAAATTCTTCAGCATTATAAAGGTCATGCGCGCATAATCAAGAGTCAGTATCTCACTGAATAGAAAGATATTAATAGCCCTCCCCCTCAGACAGGAAGCAGACAGGGTTGCTCTTTACAGCCCCTTTATTTGACATAGTCTTAGAAGTCTTAGCCAGAGCTATAAAACATCAAAAAGATATTAAAGTCATCCAGATTTGGAAATAAAAAACAAAACTCTTGTTACTGGCAGACAATATGATCATATGGAGAGAAAACTCCAAAGACTCAAAGACAAAATTTCTGGAACTAATTGAAAAATTTGGCAACATAAATGGCTATAAGATCAGCATAAAAATAAGCTGGATAATTACATATTAAAGAATAGTTCTCCAAAAAGTAAATTAAGAGAATAATACCATTTACAATAACCATCAAAAAAAGAAAATACTTAGAAATTAATCTAACAAGAGAAACAAAAGACTTATACAAAGAAAACCTTCTTTGTATAGAAGGTTTTCTATACAACTTAAACACTTCTACAAGAAAACAAATGCCAATATTACCAAAAATACTCTATAAAAGCAATGCAATTCTGATGCAAGTCTTTAAAGAATTCTTTAAAGAAATGGGAAAACAGAGCACCAAAATTCATATGAAAAGGAAAGAAACCCAGGATAAACAAATTACGCCTAAAAACTAAAAAGCCAAACTTATTATATAGACACAGTAATCAAAACAGCTTGGTGTTGGGAAAATGATAAACATGTACACCAATGGATTAATGTAGATGATTTAGAAATACGACTAAGCATCAACATACACTTGATTTTTTTTATAAAGTACATAAATATATTAAATGAGAAGCTAGTCTTTTCAATAAATGATGCTGGAAAAATTGGATCCAAACCTGCAAAAAATTGAAATAGTCTCATCCCTCATATCATATGCATAAACAGATTCAAAGTGGATGTAAAACCCAGAGTTATAATCAATGAAAAAACAGAGACAAATTTAAGGGTCCTAACACAAGACATAAATAAACTACCAAATATAATAAAAAATAACACAATGGCACAATGCAGAAGAGAAATCGAGGACTTGGACCTCAAAAAATTACAGTGTTTAGTACATAAAAAGACTTCATCAAAAAACTTAATCAGAAGAGTAAAAAGAGAATTCACAAATTTGGAAAAATATTTGGCAATGATATGTCAGTTAAAGGAACAATTTTTAAAATTTAGAAAACTGCAATACTTATTCAGAAAAACAAATAATTCTATCAAAAAATGAAAAATGGACACAAGACATAAACAGACAATTTACTACAGGTTACATCGAGGAGTTCAACAATCTATGAAGAAATGCTATAACAGAGCACAAATTAAATAACAATGGTATGCCACCTTAAACCAATATTCTTAGAAAATATTAAAATAAAGCAGAAAATAACAAATACTGGAGAGGATATGGAGTGGGACATTTATTCATTGCTGGTGGGATTGTAGAATTACACAGCTACTATGGAAAACAGTATGAGGCGTTCTTAAACAAATGCAAATAGAAATATCATATGACCCTGCAATCTCTCTACTTGGAATGTATCCCAAAGAAATAAAGCAAAAAACCAAACAGATATATGCACACCCATGTTTGTCACAGCAATTATTATGATAGCAAAAAGATGGAAACAACTAAACATCCCATCTGTGGATGAAACAAAATACCAACTATGGTGAAAAGTCTGCGCAATTTACAAGTTAAATGAAGACAGTGAAAGAACACAAGAAACGGGGACAACTTTGGGAAACGCTATGACACACTCAGTTTTTCAAGAACAGGAAGAACAACTAAAAGCATCCGTGTGGTCACAAAGGTAGCTGTGGATCCACCTATGTGTACAGGAAGGCATGTGTGAGTGCATCTGTGTGCATGCACAGGTGGATCTGGTGTTAGGTGCTGTTGAGCGGGTTCTGAGTCCTAGCAACTCTGTACAACAGAATGGAACACCCCCAGTCCTGGGCCCGCCTCTCAACTATTCTTAAGTTTGAGCCCACTGTTCCAGCCACTACGTGGATCCATCTCATTGTAGGTTTTCCAATATTTCGCTGCCCCTTCACTTTACCAAGCCTAATGTCCTCCAAGAACTGGCCTCTCTTGATAGCCTGTCCAAAGTACGTGAGACAAAGCTTTGCCATCTTTGGCCTTAAGGAGCATTCTAGCTGTACTTCCTCTGAGACTGATTTCTTTGTTGTTGTTGTTGTTGTTGTTGTTGTTGTTGGGTTTGGAGGGTGGGTGGGGAGAAGTCCATGGCATGGACTTTCAATATTCTTTACCAGCACTATGATTCACATGCACCAATTCTCTAGCTCTCCTTATTCAATGTTCAACTTCCATATCTATATAAGCTATGAGGCCATTGAAAATACTATGATGCGCCAGGCACACCTTAGTCCTCAAAGTAACATGTTGCTTTTCAACACTTTAAAGAGGTCTTGTGAACACATTTAGCCAATTTAATACATCATTTATTTCTTGACTGCTACTTCTGTGAGCATTGACTGTGAATCCAAACAAGACAAAATCCTTGACAACTTCAATAATTTCTCCATTTATCGTGATGTTGCTTTGTGGGGAACAGAGAATGGGAAGAGAGTGCGTATGGATGAATCCTTTAATATTGTATATTAAGTCTAGCAGGCTGGGTTTCTGGGGTGACAAGCACATGGTTTATTGCTCTCTAGCCAGCAGCTTTAACTATGGGAAGAGACATGTGCTATTGCTCTTAGGCTCTGAAGACAGGCACTTGCCCTTTTTTTGCCCCCCAGCACTGGTGTTAGATTGCTCCTCCAATATACTTAGGGACCTCTAGAGTTAGGGGACAGCTCACTTTGTTAGGTTATGTGGTTACCTGTTATTAGGGGGCTTGCATGTCCCCTGGAGTATATAAACCTCTGTTGTAAATATATTCACTCTCTCTGCGTGGACCTGGCTCCTGAAGACAAGACTGAAAGTGAGCCCTTTCATGCCTTGTCTTGTCTGATGTCTCTTTAATTTACTCTTCAATTATACATCCACCCCTTGGGCCCATTCAGTTGTGGGGGCTGGTTCCCCACATTACCTACAGGTCCAGATGTGAAGATTTTTGCTCTGTTTACATTAGGTTGTAATCCATATTGAAGGCTACAATCCTTGACCTTCATCAGCAAGCACGGTTGGTGCCAGCTGCATATTGAAGGCTACTAATAAGCCTTCTTCCCAAACTGATGCTGTGTTCTTCTTTATATTGTTCTTCCAAAACTGATGCTGTGTTCTTCTTTATATTGTTCTTCCAAAACTGATGCTGTGTTCTTCTTTATATTCTTTGGCTTCTCGTATTTATTTGACCAGCCTACAGATTGAATAGTATGGTGAGAGGATACAACCTGCCACGCACCATTCTTGAAGGAGCCATGAAAGGAGGACCTTGTCTCCTGTCATGTATCTGTCTAGGACAGTGCACAAACGTCTGTCCTAGCTGGTTCTCCTAAACTGCTTCCTTATTTCCCTGGCAGCTTGGCTTGCCCACGAGCGCAGGATGTCCTTCAAGTGCAGACAGTAAGGAATTTGGGGAACAGCTGCATACAGTGTTCCCTGGGAGCAGTAAACAAGAGCAGTACGCCCTGAGATACAGAACTCTGTCAAGGCTATGAGAAATTCAAGCGTGGGAATAGTGAACTTATCTGGGAACACTGCCAGTATTTAGTAGATTAAAAAAAAGGCTGTGATCCATCAGGACTGCAGTTTTGTACCATCTCTGTCTGTGACTGTTTTGTGCTGCAGTCCTGGTGTGTGTGTGTGTGTGTGTGTGTGTGTGTGTGTGTGTGTGTGTGTGCTGTTTGGTTCTTTGTTCATTTTCCCTACTTGGAAACCATGGCAATTCTTAATGTAAACTATGCCGTATTCCCTTGTTTTGTTCACATTACTGCCTCTTGATCCATGTGTTGCTCTACTTGAGTACAATGAAGTGTTCTGGAATTCCCATTGTTCTCAAGGCTATTCATAGTTTGTTAGAATCCAAATAGATAAATGCCTTTGAATAGTAAATTGAACACAAGTAAACATCTCTTTGGTGATAGGGGTATAAAATTAACAAGAGATGTAATAATTCAAATAATTGAAAGTTTTGCAATAGTTGTGTTATTAGAATAGCACATATGACATCAGGTATTCAGTATATTTTGTATAAAACAGGAAAAAACAAAAGGCTATAACACTAATGAAATTAAATAAACTGAATTTTGTTCTTTTCTCAGCATTAGATACCTATATTTGCTCTTAAATGATCATATACCAAACTAAATGTATCACAAAATAATTATTTTTTAAATCAACATACAATTAAAATAAGTTAATAATTTTAATTTTATTTACCCTTAATTAATTTTTCTTATTAATACATGCCATATTTTTCAACCAACAAGGGTGGTTTGATAGCTATTAATAAATGTTAATGATTAACCACTTTTTATGACTCCTTCCTTTTAAAAATAATATTATAATAAAATTTTGACAAAAATATTGACTATACTCTTCAAATAGTATTGTACTAATACAACTCTGTTATAATTTTATTAATAATAAGCACTAGCATTTATTAATAATAAGCACTAGGTTGAGATAAAGGAAAATGTATAAAAATGTTCAAGTGTAAATTGCTGTTACTTGAAACACTAATAAAATTTGCTTTGCATGTGATCCATAATCTGTAAAGAGCAATGGTATTGAATATGAAATAAAAACTTAAAATATTTATTGCACTTGTGCTATTATTAATTGCTTGTCACACAATTCAGAAAAAATCTAAATTAGATTTCATATAAGTTTGTCTTCAAGCCTTTAAGACCCCAGATGCTGTATCTTTTGATAGCCGGGAACGATCAGCTTTCTTCACCACATTTGCTTATACACACGTTTGTCTTCAGTGATCATGTTGGGAAGGGGGATATCACGGAATGACCATTTAGCTGAGCAAAGTGCTCTTGTGTTAAGGGAATGCACCCGAGGAAGCCCAATGTCCACATGCTACCCTACTACTAAGCCCATAAATATATGCACATAGGTCTATTTCCCCCATAATCATAAATGTATTTACATATGTGCATGTCTGTATTTAGGCCTCTATGTATATCCTTTGCTATGATTATGATCTCCATCTACAGAAATAAACAGCAGGCCTACAACAGTAAAAGTTAATTTTAAAAGAAATAATGCAATATTTTTTTCACTTAAAGGAAGATTTGAGTCTACAGATCAGAAGGACCTGGCAAACCTATATTAAAGAGAATACACACGTTCTTTTTGTTTGTTTGTTTTTTGTTTTAATATGACTATAAAACAATGCAAATACTTCTAAGGTGATACTCTATATAATTATAAAACCATTTGAATAATCTGAATTATTTATTCATTTTTAATCTGGAGATTACAATGTAATCTGGAGAATACACGATGAAATAAAGTATGTTAAATTACCCAGCATGCCTACAGGGGGTAAGAGACAAATATCTTCACACTGCCTAATGTAGAGAGAAAATACAAATATTTTCTGTTCAATTTTTTTCACATCGGAGGCGATAGATTCTGACTCATTGTGACTTTTGACAAGGTTTCGGAGGCCATAAATCTATACAGGAGGAGGCAGCCACACTCTCTCCCAAGGACCAGCTTGTGGACTTGAACAGCCCAATGCAGCGACACCACGACTCTCTCTCTTTTTTTTTTTTTTTTAACCATAGACTCAATATTGTAGCTTAAGGCTTAAATTCTCACTTAAGTTCATTTAGTTTCAAAAATGCTGATCACGTTCTTCCTTCTGTGATTTTCCAATCTATTTCCAATCTTAGAACATTTATTACTATAATTTATCTTGTTTTATGAAGCCACCCTTTGGAGTTTTTGTGTAGTCTGCACTGAATTTTATTTCTTTTCATTTTTTAAACATGTTGAGTGTTAAGGGAGTGTTAATCTAAGGTTACTTCAGATTTCTTATATTTATTGAATTTACTCCCCTAAAACTTTACCTCATGATCCCCTAATTTTCTCAACATTGTGGTTTAACGGATCCTATGAGTAGCCCTGGGTGGTTGAAGCACTGCTCTGCTAAACAAATGGCCAACAGTTCAGTCCCACCACCAGTTTCCCATGGAGAGAAGACCCACTATCTGCTTTCATGAAGACCCTAGCCTAGGAAACCCTATGAGAAAGTCATATCTTGTCTTCAAGGATAGTAAGATCCATGCATATTTTGAGCAAGACATAACAGTAATTAACTAATACATGAATTCTAATTTGTTCTAACTTCATAGGTCCAGTAAATGATCCATATGATCGATAGAAAAACAAGTAGTAAAATGAATTCATTTTCATTGTCACTGAAATAAGACATTTAGACTAATTAAGATATCTGAGAACAACTGCCTTGACTGGAAATATAAATATGCCCTGTAAGGCAACCAGCACAGCCTAGACTACTTTTCTCCTAAATTCAAACTAAGAAACCAATAGACATTGCAAAGAAAAGGCAATGAGAATCAGATTGTGACTTGATATTCTCCCTTTTTCTGTGCTACAACTGATGTTATTACTGTTGCATTTCTTGTCTCTGTGGACACAACTCCCCGAAGGTGCAGCTTAAACATTTTATCTTTCTTTTATTTATTTATTTAGTTCCAAAGTTAATTCCACTTCATTAGCGGTTGAATACAGTCACCAAGGACATTTTTGTTTATTCATTCAAATGTTCCCTGGGTACTTGAGCAGATAAAACTAAAAAACACACGCCATCTCTATCAATTAAAATGTAATATAATTCTTTTCTGAGAGATATCAGACAATCATCATTGGTCTTTATCTATTTTTGAGCCACAGAATATAGAGAAACAGCATTTTCTACATTGACGAGATAGCAAGCAGACTCAACTTTAGGCCTGGTGAGAATAAGAACAGAGCGGTGCTATTCTCTGTGCCATTTGGACTGCAGTGACCTGGCATACCACCTTTCATTTGCAGCCATTTATACCAGGAAGAACACAAGAGGTTTAAATTAAGCCAAACTTAAAGACCACTCCTGGCACCCAGTGTGTCCCATGCCCAAGGAAGAACTTTGGGTTAAACTGCCTAAAACATTATGAATAACCACCAGAAAGTAAGTATAAAAACTTGGATATAACATTTGAATATTATATAAAGAAAATTACTTTAAAATAGAAAACAAAACAAGTGACCTGTGGTTACCGTGGGTAAAGGAAGAAGGGTTTTTGCTCAGGGGCATTGAGCTTAGGTCCATGGTGGTGGAATTATTTGGAAAAGGATATCAATAATGGTTGCACAACACGAAGAGTATAATCGATGGTCCTGAGTTATACATGTAGAAGATGTTGAATTGGAGAATGTTTTGTTGTGTATATTTTTGCCATAATTTTCTAATTATATGCATCACAATGGGTACACAGAAGAAGAAAGTGGTCTGAATTTGATTGTGGTGATGACAGTACAATGCTTCTTGATAAGATGGAATTATTGAAGTATGAAGTGCCAATAAAACTGCTTAAAAAAATAATAAAGAGGAGCAAAAGAATGAGGAACATATTCTAAAACTGATTGTGGTGATGATTGCACAACTCTTCTTGATACCATTGAACATTTGAATTGCATTATATCTGAATCATAAGACAATAAAACTGTTTAAAAGGTAAATTTTAAAAAGCTTGCACTACCCTGTGGCTGGGTTTGGGAGCTGAAATGACGGAAGTCGTGTGAAAGCAGCCTCTAGGGAAAGGCAGCTAGCAAGAATCTCTCTGCTACAAAGTCTGGATCCAAGACACTCCTTCACGCTTAGGGAGATTTTGAAATTAATCTTCGAATTTTTACTTTGTTCTACATAATGCAGCATTTGAAAGACCACTATGTACACAGCTGGAAAAGAATATTTCTCCCTTATTCACAAAATTCTAAAAAGAAGAGTTAGAAAGACAACAAACTGGTATTTTATAGTTTAAGCACTTGGATAAAAATGAACTTATACTGAAACTTTCCATTCTATTTTCAGCTCCTCCCTAAGTTTCCTTGCCCCTAAAACAATTGATATGAACAAAAGTCACCCTAATTAGGTTAGATTACATTGTTGGATCTGCATCCTCTGGAGTTGATTATCCTTTTACTGATTAGTTTAGTCAAATAACTCACATGTTTAATTAGGACGTGTTTGCTATGAATTAAAAACATTATATGACCAGGGAAATATAATGATGTAATGATGATGATGATTTTAGTAAAATATGCTATTTAAAAATAGGCAATAAATCTTAGAATGAAATGTATCTTACTTATGATAAAAGTCTAAAAGAAACAATTAGATATTTGTTGGGAATACCATTTAGTAAAGATATATATTAAATAATATTCAAACATAATCAATTCCTAAAGATTTTAGAGAAACAAGTTTATTGAGATATGGAAGTATTCATTGCTAAATATTTCCTAAAAGATTAATTTGACAATAATTACCAAAAGTCTTTTGCATCTATATTTCTTTTGGATTTGTTCTCAATGTGGAATTAATATGAAGTGTAAATAGATTTAAATGCAAAGGTGTTCACTGAAAAATTGTTATAGAAGAATTAAAGAAACTTAAAAGCTGAATATTAGAATGCTAAGTTTTATAATTTTCTCCTCTCCTTGTATGTAATGAGAATGAATGAGCAAATAAAATTGTTTTTGAAGAATATTTTGTGGGGTAAGGAACACAGTAGAAGTAATTAAAATGAAGTGTAAAGTAAGAAAAGTCCATAACAAATTTTGTTTACCATATAATATTTATTTTGTAAAGCATAAATTTTTAAATATGTATAATTTTAGAGAAACACATACAATAAGTTGTTAATAAATCTACACTGCTGGTGATGTGATTATAAAAGTAAAACAATTATGCTACATAGCATATCAATCCAGCATACTTTACCAAGTATGATGTCTTTCTCCAGGGACTGATCCCACCTGATAACATTTTCCAAAGACATGATATGAACTCCCAATATCCTTGATTCTAGTAACCTTCCAGCTGCACTTCCTGCAAGACAGCGTTGTTCCTTCTTCTGGCCGTCCAGCCTTCTTTCAGTATTCTTCCCCAGCACCGCGATTCAAATGTACCAATTCTCTAGTCTTCACTATTCACTTTTGCTGAGTTGGTCAAATCATCAACCTTTTGGTTAGCGATGAAATGTAAACCATTCGTACCACCCAGCAACCTGATATCAATCTTAGCTTTGCTAAATATTAATGCCTAATAATAACTTTTATGTGGGGTAATAAATACAGAATCAGAGTCTAGCCTTCTTCCAGAATGCTGAAGAACAGAGAAATGTCCTGAATGTACAAAGAGTAGTAACAATTCTAAGGTCAAGGTGAACCTTTAAAGAAAGGATTCATGGCGAAAATATTTTTACCCAAATGAAATTCTCCCTGCTTTTTCCTACTTAAGGATACAGATTTCATGTTAGGAAGGGGGCTTTCAGGTAACCTCAGAAGGCATTGTGAACATTAATAGGTATAAATTACAAGTCCCCAACAAGAATCATAGAAGTTTACCAACAATAATCATAGAAGTTTAAAGCAGGATTTTGCTTTCTCTGAAAGGTCATAGAACATCCCATTCACTGGAAAAACATGGGCTTCATGGGATATCAGGCATCAGATGGATATTGAAACAGGAATTCAGAAGCAGAAACAAAGCAGAGGCATAGGAGGAACACAGAATTGAATATTTCAACATATTATTGTAAAGGAACCATAAATAAGAAATTCTGTAAGAGTCGTGGCTCAGAGGGTCTCATGGTAATTCTGGAATGCTGGCACAGGTCAGGCAAACAGTAAAGGTTACTAGGATACAGATTAGGTTAAGCAGGAAATAAGGGTTTGAGGGAGTAAGGATTGCAAAACATGGAAAATACTACTGCCAAGGAACGGGTGGCATTACATTATCATAATTTATGAGAATAACTTGATGCACTGTCCTTACAAATGTCTACTTGAAATATTTATACAGAATTTCTTCATTTTTTACCAACATTTATGGAGCCCCTTTAGGAATTCCATGATGACTCCCTTATTCTCAGCGCCTGTGAGGCTTTTTCCTGTGTTCTTTCTACCTACAGATTGGTCCTGTAACTAGGGATGAACTCAAACTTCAGATGGATATTTTTCATGAAGGCCATTCTGAAGAGCAGAGTAAAGTAGAGTGGAGGGAAATGAAGTGAGGCTCAACGATTCCCGTATCAACATTGCAAAAAATCAAGCAAAAGACATAAAAACGTACTTATATCCTGATTGAATTTTCTCCATATAACATATTAAAATATTTTTTCTATCCTCTATTCCTCAGCTACAAAGTTGATGAGTTAAAGAACAGACTCATTATATCAAAATCACGGATGAGAAATAATTCTGCAATAACATTCATCCTGCTGGGACTAACAGATGATCCACAGCTACAGGTTTTTCTTACGGTATTTCTGTTTCTCACCTACGTATTTACTGTTGCTGGAAATCTAACCATTATCCTTCTCACATTAATGGATCCTCACCTTAAAACCCCCATGTACTTTTTCCTTCGGAACTTTTCCATCTTAGAAATATTATTTACAACTGTCTGTGTTCCTAGATTCCTGTACAGCCTGACAACTGGAGACAAAACTGTGACCTATAATGCTTGTGTCATTCAATTATTTTTTGTCATCCTCATCGGAGCAACGGAATTCTTTCTTCTAACCGCCATGTCCTATGATCGCTATGTGGCCATTTGCAAACCCCTACACTACACCACCATTATGAATGACAGGGTGTGCACTATACTGGTTCTTTCCTGTTGGTTGGCTGGGTTAATTGTCATATTCCCACCAATTAGCCTAGGAATTCAGCTTGATTTCTGTAATTCCAATATCGTTGACCATTTTGGCTGTGATGCATCCCCTCTTCTGATGATTGTGTGCTCAGACACGCAATTTGTAGAACAAGTTGTTTTAACCATGGCTGTGCTGACCCTCATATTCACACTGGTGTGTGTAATTGTGTCCTACACATACATCATCAAGACTATTTTAAGACTTCCTTCTGCTCAACAAAGAAAAAAGGCTTTCTCTACTTGTTCTTCCCATGCGATTGTCATTTCCATCACCTATGGGAGTTGCATCTTCATCTATATCAAGCCAGCAAAGGAAGGAGTGGCACTTAATAAGGTGGTGTCATTGCTCAACACCTCATTTATCCCTTTGATGAACCCGTTCATTTACACACTACGAAATAAGCAAGTCAAACAGGCCTTTAAGGACTCAATTAAAAAGATGGCATTTTTCTCAGAGCATTAGGAGACTTTAAAATTAATACATATATTATACATAATATATACATATGGAATTGTTTCTTCATTTATTATATGTTCTAACTCAAATATAAATTGAAGTTTCATTAAGCTCTATTTTTCTATTACTCTTAAAAGCACAGAGTGACATGAGATTACTGTCTTATTTCAGGTAAACTTTCTTTCAAATGGCTCATTTTAAGTGGATATGAAAATAGATTTCTAGAAAGTCCACACAAGACCTCATTATCCTTATGATGGAAACACACAATAAAAAGGAACCAAGAAAATTTTGAGTTTTATTTCTGTCTATTCATTCATTTACAGTATTTTTTCCTTATGAAGTAGAATAAATCAAAGGGAATGATTCTTATTTTGTCAGTCTGTCCTAATCCTTTTCCTCAAACCCTATAGATGTCAATACATCTGTATACTTAAATATTTTGTAGTAGTCTACACCCATTTGTCTTAAATTTGAATGCCTGGAGTCAAAGTCTCTTCTTGTGTTTCAACATTTGTTGTACCTGGAGCCTCATGGTCCCACCAGTGCAAAACACATGGAACAGAAGATTTAGATCAGTGTTTTAATTGTTTTATTTTTAAATCAACAGTACATTTTCTAAAAATACAAATTTCTATTCAGTAGGTGTGGGGTAAGACTTGATACTCTGCTTTGTTAATAAGCTTCTGGATATGTTGTTGCAACTGATCTGATAACCACAATTTGAGTAACAAGGATTTAAAATAATGATCGGTAATATCAGGTATATTTAGATATTCAAATAGCCGGTTCTTGTCTCCATATTAGGTAATGGTGTTGGTGTCTAAGAATGCCTTGGAACAAATTAATACATTTAATAATCTCAAGAAAGTTAGCTATCTACTCTAGTTACCACAATGCAGTGCTCTACAGCAATATGAATTTATTTTTCCTTTCCCTAAATCATGTCATTCAGAGAAAGAAAAAAACTTGAGAGGTAAAACACAGAGCCATGAAATTCCAATAAATGTCAACTTGACATCAAAGACAATAAGCGTTGTGTGGTTATTAATCCTGATTTTATGTATCTTTAATTCATGAAGATCAAATTTACCAACAACAGTAAAAATATATGTACACCGCTTGTGTACTAAACAAAGAGGATATAGTACAGGCAGGGTTAAGCAATATACTGACAAAACGCTTCCACCTACATCTCCAAAAAAGTCATGATTTGAGATTTCCTCCATAATTCATGACATATTAATCTCCTATTTATATTTATCTCAGACTTCTAAATATTTCACATTAAGATTGTCTCTGCATTTATCCCTAGTTTCCTTCTATCCTGTCACCACTCTCATCTAACTTTTCTCATCTCAATTATAGTATCATTGTAAAATATTCTCATCAGTCCCTTTACACCTCACCTCTTCATCTGATGATCCCACAACATATCTAAAGAACTTTTTTCACAGAGCAAGCCTTTGGAAGGTTTGATAAGTTGTTTCCGTTGTTGAATGCAAACATGATTATCTGCTAGGTAAATCACCACCTATTTCACAATTTTCAAAAAGTTTTCTAAAAGGAGAAAGGTTAGGTCCTTCTAGTAAGTCTTAATTATCTAGGGGGAAAATATACAAGTTTTATAGCCTTGTAGTGGAAATGGAAATCAGAACCTACCACCTATCCAAAGTAATTTTACTTACTGCGTGCTCTCAGCAAACTTCTCTCCATGATGTTTTCCAATTTTGAAAAGAAAAATCCATATTCCTTATATCATGTCCCAATTCATAGCTCTGGAGATCACTCTTACCACAGTACTTCCAGATATAATCTTCTAAATCCAACTTTACCTCAGCATTTCCAGTTTTAATCAGTCATCACTGTTCTACCTTAATTACAAACTGCTGAGGAATATCCGCCTTCGGGTCCAGTTATCAGTTGGTTGGTGTGTCAAATTATCGTAAGGACTGTTTATTTTCCCCCTGTGTTTGATTTAATTTGGGTATTCTTACGGTTCATAAAAACAATAGAATTTATACCCTAATTAGATTACAAAGGTAAAATGCATTACTTCAGAAAGCCAATGAAAATCATTAAAACTCGACGTACAATCTAAATAGGCTTTCTTCAGTAACTCAAAATCACCTTTATCCTCTAATATTTATTAGAGTATTCATTAGAGTCGAAAAAATAATCTAACGGAGTGATAAATATAATAGATCATGCTTATCTACTAAAATATGTGTTGAACAGTTCGAGCTGGGGGTGGGGGGTTGGAAGTGGAAGGATCTAGGGAAGTGGACATCTGGATAGGGGCCCAGAACAGAACAGAGACTTGGACCAGCCCATTTAGAGGCTTAATGATCTGAAGTGTTTGTCTGCAATCACCTGTCTACAAGGTCTGCGTATGCATTTGGGGCCTGAGATGATGAAGAGTGGAGTGTAAGTAGGCTCAAATTAAATCACGCACAAAAGAAAGGAAGCTGAAGAAGAAACAGACCAAGGAGTGTACGAAACCACCATAGGCATATTCTAAATTTTATATCAATAGACAAAGATCTAGAAGCATAAAATAAAATTGCCAACCATCTTCTGTTTAAACCAGAATATGATTGAAAATATATCCTCTAGGATTGGTATCAAAGCCCCACTTATGAACACCTGGTTTACAGAAGGCTATGCATGACAGTGGAAGCCCAAAATCCATGTTCATTGTCCTTACATTCTCTCCAGGGAATCCCCTCTGTTCATACTTGAGGGGTGTGAATAGCCCTGTTATCAGACAGTGAGCATCGTAAAGTTGATTATGGTAGATGTAGTTAGGGTAAAATGTAATACCTTATGGTTCGTGCTCCCTTTTGACCCTTTTAAAAGTTGTTTCAATTTTAAAAGAAAAAGAGGAGGGAAAATACACAGGGATGAGTCCCCTCTGACCAGAGACCAGAGATGTGAATAGTCTTGCTATCATGCAGACTACATTAGAAAGTATATTGTACAGATAGGGTAAAGTTAAAGTTTAACATCTTATCATTTTGATCTCCCATTCGACTCATTTTAAAGTTGTTCTAGTTTTTAATATTTTCTGCTTTCTTTTCCATTGAGATACTTCAGGCAAAGTGACCAACTAGGTATATGGACCAAAATTTTTCCGGGTAAAAAGTTCTCTTTCCTGCATCCCTTCAGGACTATCCCTACAGCTGCTTACTTTCAGTAGTTTCATTGTTTCATCTATACAATCTTTAAACAAGGACTGATCTTTTAAAAGCAATTAGTCAAAAGCAATTCCAATTAGCCATAGGAATTAATCTATATTAATAAGAGTATATGAGGGGGTACCCACCCCAAAATAAGGGAACATTTTTTTCAAAGCTATGTATTCCTTTTTAAAATTTTTTTAACAAAACAACCATATCACCTTCATGCACTTACATTTCTCAACTCTGTGATTCCATTCTTGGAAACAGTTTTTCTAATTCATCTCTTTGGATGACAGATGCACCGCCCTCATTTTGTTCTTCACCTCTTCTGTGTTGTCAAATCACTGCCCTTTCATGTCGCCCTTCATTCACAGAAACCAAAACAAAAATAAATCACATGGAGCAAGGTCAGAGCAAAAGAGGCATGTTGTTTTCTGCCCAACTGGAGCAATGAGATGGCTGCATGATTAGGTGTGTTGTCATGGTGGCAAAACCAGTACCCTGTCTGCCACAAATCAGGCCTTTTCTGTGACATACTGTTACACCATCTTTTCAGACCCTCTATATAGAAAGATTGATCAACAGTCTGGCCTGGTGGGACACATTCCAGATGCACCAACCCCTTCGCAACAACAACAAAATTAGCATCGTCGATCTTAGATTTCACTTAACAAGCTTTAGCGGGGCAAAGTGAGATGGCGTCTTCCACTGCTTGTTGATGTTTCCTTTCAGGGTCGTAATTAGCACCATGTCTTGCCCCCAGTAACGACCTTAGGAGAAAAGTCTGAGTGGCTCAGAGCTGTTCTTTCTAAGCGAGGCATGTTTCCATTCGATGCTCCTTCTCTGATCAGCCAGAACCCGAGGCACGAATTCTGCAGCGACCCTTCTCATCCCCAAATCTTCTGTCAAAATTCACTGACCAGAGCTCCAACTAGTCCAGACAACTCCCCCATGTTTTCAACGGTCTCTTGTTGGTATTTGAGCACAAGTGCACAAATTTTGCCAACGTTTTCATCTGTTTGGGAAGTTGATGGAGTCCACAAAGAGGCCTGTCATCAACATTTCACCTTTTTGAAATGAGAAAACACGCATACACTTGAGTTTTCCCATAGTGCCATCCTTGTAAGCTGTATTCAACATCACAACAGTTTCTTTTCCCAAGCAGGAATCAAAATTTTACAGCCACACTCTTTTCTCTCAAATTGGCCATCACAAGAAAATAGGTTTGAACACTGCTTTTATGAAAAAATTCACTGTGACCAGAGAGAATCTTCCCAGGTGATGTCACTGTGTGTGCTAGCTCAGAGTGAGTTGCTGGATGCTCACCTAGGTGTCAAAATGCATGCTATGAATGCTGCGCCCAGCAGAGCTTTTTCCTGATTTTATTTTTTGGAGTACCCACTTGTAGGTTGAAAGACTGAAAGAAACAAAGCAGAAGTTTGAGAAAGGAGAATTTGAAGCACTTACTTGTGCAGCTTATTTGTGTCTTAACACCTATCTCAAAACAAGGCTAAACCCATATATACTATTACCTCTAAATGATGGAGTGCTTCTATGAACATCCAACCTTCTGTACTAGTAAGTCAGAACACAAATGTACAATATGTCCACAGGGTAACAAGCAAGTCCCAGAGAAGTCCCACCAAGATGAGAGAAGTCCCACACCATAAAGGCTCCAACAACAGAAGGAAAGAAATCATGACGAGAGAAGAAAGAAATGAACAGGAAAACCAAAAACAATAGGAAAACCCCAACAAAACAAGAAATGGATTGTTTGACAAGATCAACAAAAATTGGCAAACTTAACAAAGGAAAGAGAAGAGAAACATGCAAATATCTGGAAGTTGACATGAGAAGGGTTACATGAAAACAGATGCAGATGAAATAAAAAGGACAATACCACAGTACTACCAAAGACTGTAATCCAATAAATTGGATAGTCTAGAAGAAATGGGACCATACCTAGATATGCATCATCTATACAAATTAACACAGACAGATGCAGAAAACCTGAGCAGACACAAGGAAAAAAATAGAGAAGGTCATCAAGAAACTTCCAACCATGAAAAACCCAAGACAAGATGGCTTCACAGTGGAATTTTACCAAGTGTTCAAGGAAGAGCTGTCACCAATTCCACACCAACGATTCCAAAGTACAAAAAGGCACAGCGCACTCCCAAGCTCATTGAATGCAGTGAGCATAACCCTGATGCCAAAACCAGGCAAAGACCCCACAAACACAGAAAACTACAGACAACACTCCTCATGAACACACATGCAAAAATTCTCAGCGAAATTCTGTGCAATAGAATCTGAACGCATATTTTTTTAATGGGATTCAAACCAGGGATACAAGGATGGTTCAACATGCAATCAATGTAGTTTACCACATAAACAATACAGAGAACAACGTGATCATATCACTAGTTTTAGAAAAAGCATCTGGCAATATATAATCCTCATGCTAATAAAAACAATTAATAAAATGGAAATAAAAGGGAAATTATTTAACATATTAAAGGCCACATACAAAAATCAAATAACCAACATCACACTCAATGGGGAAAAACTGAAAATATTTCCCCTGAAAACTAGAACTAGACAAGGGTGTCCCTTATCACCATGATTATTCAACATCCTACTGGAAGTTTTAGACAACAAAATGAAATCAAAGCAATACAAATGAGCAAAGAAGTGAAATTTTAACTATTTGCAGATGATAGGATTTTATATGTCACCCATCTTTTGATCTCTTGATTGCTGCTTTTGTGAGCTTTGATTGTGGATCCAAGCAAGGAAAACCCCTTGACAACTTTAACGCTTTCTCCATTGGTGCAGTTGTGAGGATTTGAGTCTTCCTTACACTGAATCATAATCCATACTGAAGGTTTCAATTATTAGTTTTCATCAGCAAGTATTTCAATTCATCCTCACTCTCAGTAAGCAAACTTGTATCATCTGCATAGCACGGGTTAATAAGCCTTCCACCAGTTCTGATACTACATTCTTCTTCATATCATCTAGATGTGCTGATTACTTGCTCAGCATTCAGGTTGAATAAATATGCTAAGAGGATACAACCTGACACGCACCATTGCTGAATTATAAACCATGCAGTATTCCCTTACTCGGTTCGCACAACTACCTCTCGAGCCACATCTAAGCTCCATGTGAGCACAATAAAGTGCTCGGGAATTTCCATTCCTTCTACCCGAGGGGACCATCTCGGCACTTTCTCGAATAATTGTTCTGCTTTTACCCATTAAGCCTTCAGTATCTTAAAATGTTTAGAAATAATTTTTCAGTGGCTACTTCCTCTGGAGTGGACAGGCAAATCCTTCTTCGGAGTCTATTCTTAGTGTGGAAGATCCGCTGAACTTGTTCCCTTCGGGTGACCTTTCTGGCATTTGAAACACCAGTAACATAGCTTCCAGCATCAACAGTAATATACAAGTCATCATAGTATGGCAAACTAATAGATGATTGGTTTAATTAACCAACTGAACTAGTACTGATAAATCATTAAGTATAAAAAAAGACTTGACTAATCTTCAAATGTAATCAGAATAAAAATTTATTTTAACCCAAAATCAGGAATTTTCTAGATTTTTCATAGAACATTAATAATATTCAGAGTAATGAACCATGTCTCAATAAATGTTAAAGTGATTCAAGTGGTACAATATTTCTGACTAAATTAAATAAAATGTTAAATCAATGACATTAAAATTTCTGATAAACATTTGAAATTAGAAGTCAATATCCAAAATTGTGAGTTGTAGGTATAGCAGTATTTATATTTAAATGTGTGCCTCTCTAACAATAATAGTGATTAAAATAGTTATAGGATGGATGGCTGTGTATGAATAGCCTAGTGTGTGCTCAAAGAAAAGGCTAAATGGAAACACTGGTTTTAAAATGTAAGTGAAATCAGAAAGCATTTCTGGCACCTATGAAGAAATTATTTAGAGGATAACAGTTAAATCACTTAAATGTGCAATAAAAACAAGTCTCTTATAAAACAGTAAATGAACTCTTAGCAAAAGAAAGTGACTCTGAGATACAGAAAATGTTAGATCTCTTGTGGGAGAGATATACCTCGGTCCTTGGCTTCGCAGGAGAGAGAATTCACTTTGAAGCCTAGGTTATGATCCAAGTGAGTTTTATGAAAGTTAAAAGAAGTTTCAGGTTTGCACAAGCACCCTCAGGGCCCCTCATCTCTGTACAGCCTGCCTAGAATCTGCTCAATAAAAGTCACATGGTGGGCTCCGTCTGGGATCCGGTCTTTTAATTCCTGCGCAGGAAGGTGTGGTTGATGACGCTGGTCTACCCCATTGGCTGAATTGAATTCACTTGGCCCAGACGGGCAAATCCAGGTGCAAAGCCCACCTAGGTGTACCACCCCTTCCTGGCTGGAAGCTCAAACCTCTGAGCATGCGTAATGAATGCCTCAGTACCTATGCTAAACTACCTAACAGAAACATTTGCATAGACACAAATGAAACTGAAAAGTTTGGCAAGAGATGTAGAATTCAGCTTCCACAGGGGGAAAAAAACACATTTCCATTATGCACTGAATCCAGACAGAGGGCTAGAGGGTATAAGAACCAGTTGGATTCGGTTCAACTATATAAAACAAAAAATGCCTAAAAACAGTGGTTTAAATTCATTTTTCTTCACAAGTAAAGGTCAGAACATATCTATCAGGAATTCAGAGTTATTCTTGGGCTATGATCCATGAGGTCTGCAGTTTGAAACCAACAGCCACTCTGAGGGAGAAAGGCAGGACTTTCTACTCCGGTTAACAGTTAAAGTCTCACATTTGAAGCCATGGAAGCCCGCAGAGTATAGTATCCATTGGCTATATAATCCCTAGCCAACACCCAGCTCCGTCCCCTGGTGGCTCTGAAAATAAATAGCCCCAGCTAGTTGGAGAGAACTCTAGTACCCGAAAACCAAGGAGATGTGGGAATCCATAGCTCTGAGGGTTCCAAGGGGATAGTAGAAATGTTCCTATTTTGTTTAGAAAAAGGAAACACAAAACTCCTCACTCAGCCAGAGAAAATGGAACCTGGCTTTTCTGGGTTTCTGGGCAGCTTTCCTGCTACAGGCAAGATCACCCTCTGATCGGAACCCCCTCTTCCCTGGGGCATCCATTACAATATTCCACTTACACCCTAGGACCTCACCTAAGAAGTGAATAGATCTGAGTCTTGCAGAACTATCCACTGTCATAAGCACAATAACAGAAAGACTGCATTCTCCCTACGTAATACACAGGGTGAATAAGGGACTCTGGAAGATTCATTATACTCCTCCCTTACACCAACTAGGATAACCCCATGAGCCTGTTCCCTCCAACTCAGCAACACACACTCTCCTTTAACTTAACAGTTAAAATCACTTCTCCCATAACCCTCTTTTCCAACTTATTACTATACCTAAGGGAAGGCTTACTATTAGTAATGCCACCACTTTAAACCTACTCCTTAGCAACTAAACCCTAATCATCCTACTCATTCATCTAACACTCCCTCCTCATCTACACGCAATACATTTTCCAGCACCTATCTGATCCTCCCCTAATTTAAAGAGCCAACCTCTCTGCCCCTTATACACCCCAGAAGATTACACTCACCCATGATGTGATGCGAGCAACAGCCAACACCAGCAGCTACTATAAAAAAATCTAGAGAAACAAAACTCAATTATGGAATATGAACCAAACTCAATGGTTTACACATAAGAAGAGTCCTTGAACAGCCTGTGAAAGAATGTTTGAGAATATTGTTGAATATTCCATACAGGAAATTAGGGGATGAATCCTGAAAAAATAATGAAAAAACAGAGATACTAGAACCTTCACACCAAAGGAAGTCCAGGAGTTACAGAATAACATAGCGGAAATAGATTCGAAAGTGAACGATCTCAACAATAGAATGGAAGAAATGGAAAATCGAATCAGGATCTCGAAGATAACCAAGCAGAATTCAGCAGACAAGAGAAAAGTCAAGCAAAGAAGCAAAAGAATCTGAAGAAACCCTGAAGATGATGTGGGAAAATGAAGCAAAACAATACTCGAATTAACAGGGTCCCTTAACTGGAAGAAACAAATAAGATTAAAGTTAAAATATTAAGAGGATTCTTAGAAGAAAATGTCCCCAATATCACAAAAGTGGAGATGATAACCATTTAGAAAGCAGAGAGAACAACAATTAGATTAAACTCCCCTCCAAAAAAACACATCAAGACGTATACTAGTCAAATGATCTAATTTCAAGGAAAAGCAGAGAATCATGGGAACCGTTAGAGAGAAAAAAAGCAGTCACATATAAAGGTAGTCAGATAAGAAAGAGCTGTGACCTCCCCACAGAGACTGTGCAGGGAAGAAGAAATGAGAGCAAACGTGCTCCGAAAGTTGAAAGACAAAAATCGCAATCCAAGAATTCCTCATCCAGCAAACCGCTCCATCAAGCTTAAAGGCGATGTTAAAATCTTCTCTAATAAGGTAATTTTTAGAAACGTTATAATAACAAAACTAGCATCACGAAAATACTTTCCAGTGCTTTATGGGCAGAAAACCAGCAACCACAGCCCACAAACATGGAACCACAATACTATGTAACACCATCCAAAAACCAACACACTGAAACAGTACCCAAAACATTACAGATCCAACAGAGATACAAAGACAAAAATAACACACACACACACACACACACAACACACACACACCCCATCTGCTGAAGGAGAAAAAAGGAAAATAGCAAACACAAATAGTATGAGATGAAAGTAACTAATCTACATTTGGATTTAATTACACTGAATGTTAATGGGTTAAGCACATCTATTAAAAGATGAAGGGAAGGAGACTAGATTAGACAACCAAATCCATCAATCTCCTGCCTTCAACAGATACAACTCAAACTCGCAGACAAAAACAAACTGAGAGTCAAAGGACGGGAGAAATTTACCAAGCAAATGACAAATAGGGCGCCAATACTAATCTCTGACAAAAGAACCTCAAGGAACATGACACAATTGATAAGAATTCTACATAATGCACAAGGGATCAGTAAACCAATAACCTGTAAACATAATAAACATATATGAGCCCAGTGAAAGAACCTTGAAATTCATCAACCAAATTCTCAGAGATGAAAAGAGAAATCATTGAATCAAGAAAAATTGTAGTAGGTAATTTCAATACATACCTCTCAAAGAAAGATAGATCAACAGTTAAGAAACTCAATTTAAAAAACTGAAGATCTGAATGACACTATGAAACAACTTGTCCTAATAGATATTTTCAGAGCTCTCCAACCAACATCAGAAAAAATCACATTGTTCTCCAATGTACACAGCTCATACTCAAAAATAGACCACTTGCTGGGGCACACGGCAAGCATGAGAAATTCAAAGACATAGAGGTCACTCAAACCACCTTCTGTGACCACAGCACCATAAAATTGGAAATCAACAATAAAAAAAGACAAACACTTGTAGGCTTAATAACACGTTTCTCAAAAAGGCATGGGTATTAGAGAGAAAATTAAGAAATTCCTAGAAACCAAAGATAACAACAATACAACATACCAAAACTCATGAGACGCTGCAGAGGCAGTTATCAGAGGTCACTTTATTGCAATAAACGCACACATGAAAAAAGAAGAGAGAAGGATGATCAGCCCCTTAACTCGGCACTTCCAGCAGCTGGAACAGAGCCAACAGCATAACCCTATCAACAACAAATCATAGAAATTAGAGCAGAGATAAATGAACTGGAAATCAGAAGATCAGTGGAAAAAATCAACAGAGCAAAAAGTTGGTTCATTGAAAGGTTCAACAAAACCAGACAAACAACTAGCCAACAACAAAAGAAAAGAAGGAACAGACATCAATATCCAAAATTAGGAATGAAGCAGGAAGCCTCAAAAGACCCTAATGAAATAAAAAGATTAATTACACAGAACTATGAAAGACTGTATTCCAACAATTTCAATAATTTCGAGAACATGAAAAAAGACATGAAAAATCACTCTCTCCCAAATTAACACATATGGACATTAAGACCTTGAACAGACCTATAGCAAAAGAAGAAATAGACAAGGTCATCCAGAAACTCCCAACCGACTGGTCAAGATAGTGCCACAGGAGAGTTCTACCAAGCATTTAGAGAAGAGCTGCCACTAACCCAACAAAAACTCTCCCAGAACACATAAAGAGAGAGCAAACTCTCAAACACATTCTGTGAAGCCAGCATACCAGCACCAGACAAAGACCACGCAAGGACAGAGAACCACAGACCAATAATTCTCATGAACGTAGATACAAAAATTCTCAACAAAATCCTGGCCAATAAAATCCAACAACACATCAGAAAAATAGTACATCATGACCAAGTGGGATTCAAACCAGGGATGCAGGGATGGTTTGACACTCAACAAACAATGAATGTACTCCACCACACCAATAAGAAAAAGGACAAGAACCACGTGATCATACCAACCGATGTCGAAAAAGCATTTAATAACATCCAGCACCCATTCCTAGTAAAGACTCTCAAGAAGACAGGATTGGGGGGGAATCCTCAATACAATAAAAGCCATATATGAAAAACCAATAGCTAATATTACACTCCATGGAGAAAAGCTGGAAGCATTTCCACTGAATAAGGGACTCTGACAAGGATGCACCTATTCCCCATTTCAATTCAATCTGGTGCTGAAAGTCATGGCCTATGCCATTAGACAAAGGCAAGATATCAAGGGTGTATGATTGGGTAAAGAAGAAGTGAAATTTTTCGCTATTTGTAGACATTTTTATTTTGTATATTGAGACTCCTAAGGGGTCCACAATAGGATTGCTGGAAACAATACAGGAGTTTAGTAGAGTAGCAGGATACAAGATTATCAAGTAGAAATCAATTGGATTCCTACATACCAGTGATGAGAATACAGAAAATGATACCAAGTAATCAGTAACATTCACAATAACCACGCAAAAACTGAAATACCTAGGGGAAAAAACTAACCAAAAACCAAAAGACCTATACAAAGAAAACTATAGTA
Source organism: Echinops telfairi (assembly GCF_000313985.2). Taxonomy (NCBI): domain Eukaryota; kingdom Metazoa; phylum Chordata; class Mammalia; order Afrosoricida; family Tenrecidae; genus Echinops; species Echinops telfairi. The sequence goes on along the minus strand of NW_022103898.1, from coordinate 78,300,187 downwards.
CATTACTAGAACAAACGGTGTCTACACAAATGGATGCATAATCCATGTCCGTGGATCAGAAGACTCAATATTGTGAAAATGTCAACACTACCTACAGCAATCTACAATGCAATGAAATCCTGATATGTGTTAGTCTAGGTTGACTAGAGAAACAAATCCAGAGACACTCACAAGTGTTTAAGAAAGAGCTTTATATAAAAGAGCAATTGTATATTGAGAAAGCATCCCAGCCCAGTCCAACTCAAGTCCATAAGTCCGATATTAGCCCATATGTCTGATTCTAGTCCATAAATCACAGGCCAGTGGGTACAAGGTCTTGTGCATCCACTGGCAGTGGAAGCATCTCAATACTGACAAGGGTCTCCATGTGTCTCCTCCAGAATGTCTCAATAGCAGGAAAGGGAAGGCAGAAAGAGAAGGGAGGTCTGGCCTCCAGTGACTAGTTATCTCCATCAAACCTCCAAATGAGGTCACCAAGCTGCAAACTGATTAACAGGCTAGACTCAACCTCCTCGCTCAAGTTGATAGGAGGTTATTTAACTGCCATACGATCCAAATTCCAGCATCATTCTTCAAAGAAATGGAAAAATTGATTACCAACTTCATATGGAAAGGGAAGAAGCCCAGGATAGGCAAAGAACTCTTCAAGAAGAAGAACAAAGTAGGTGGCCTTGCACTACCTGACCTCAAAACCTACTACGTACCCACAGTTGTCAAAACAGTCTGGAACTGGTATAATGATAGATATTCAGATCAAGGGATCAGGACAGAAAACCCAGAAATAAAAAGATCCACAGACAGGCACTTGATTTTTGACCAAGGCCCATAAAACATTAAACGGGAAGCAGGTGATCTTTTCAATAAATGGTGTTGGCAAAGCTGGATATCCACGTGCAGAAGAATCAAACAAGACCCATGTCTCACTCCATGCACAAAAATAAACTCAAGGTAGATCAAATACCTAGATGAAAAACCCAAAGTTATCCGGATCATCAATGAAAAAATGGGGACAAAGTTGGAACTCTAGTGCAGGGACTATTGGGGTATCAGAACTTTAAAAAGAAAGATATTCCATGGAAAATAAAATAGATAAATGGGAACTATTAGAAGTAAAACACTTGTGTACATCGAAAGACTTCATTAAAAGAATAAAAAGAGAGCACACAGACTGGGAAAGACAACAGACTAATTACTAAGATCTACAGAATTTTACAACAAGAGAAAAACTAATAGCTCTCTAAGAAGGTGGGCAAAAGCCCTGAACAGACAAGCATGACGCTCAAATGGCTAATAAACACATGAAGAAATGCTCCGTCATTAGCCTTCTGAGAAATGCAAACCAAAACAACAATGAGATACCACCTAACGCCCATTAGTATAGGCCAAATTAAAAAAAAAAAAAACTGAGAATAACAAATATTGGAGAGGGTGTGGTGTGATAGGAATTCTTATCCACTGCTAGTGGACTTGTAATTACATACAGCCACTGTAGAATGAGATATGACAATATCTGAAACAGATGGCAATTGAACTACCATATGATCCAGGATTACCATTACTGGGCATATATACCCAAAAGAAATAAGAAATAAGAAAGACATCATGAACAGATGTTTGCTCCCCCGTGTTCATAGCAGCACAGTTCACAGTAACAAGAAGCTGGAAACAGCCTAAATTCCCATCAACAGAAGAGTGGATAAACATCTCTGGTACATACACACAGTGGAATACTATGCATTCCTAAGAAACAACGATGAAGCACCTCAACTCCTGGAAGGATCTGCAAGACATTATGCTGAGTGAAGTTAGTCAAACACAAAAGGACAAATACTGTCTGAGTCCACTGCAGTAGGAGCAAACAGCAGAATGGGCACAAGTTCAAGCTTACAGGCCATCCAGTCTTCTGGCTGGGGACCAGATGGCCTGGTAAAGAGCTGGACCAGTAGCAGTGAACCACACACCATCTGCTCCAGGTAAGTATAGTGTAGGTCACTGGGCCGTAGGGCATCTCACGATAGCTGGGATCAAATGGTCAGGGAGTTGGGGGAGGCTATCTGCTAAGTGGTCGCCAGGCAGACCTGGGGGGAGGTCCTGAAACTGAGGTGACTCTGTCAGAGGGACAAGGCTTATTGATGGGAGGACAGCACAGGAGAGGGGAGAGGGAATGATGAAGTTTTGGCCAACATAGGTGCATGTATGTTGTGGGGAGGGGAGGGAGTGCTGACCTCCAGGTGGGAGGAGAGACTGAGGATGCTCTTGGGATCGTTACATGGAGAGAGTCTTTAGTGGTTTGTAGTGGGAGGGCAGAATTAACCTAGGCTGTCTGGGGATATCCCGGGAACCCAGGCTGAGTGTCGTAGAACACTGGGGCACTGAATCCTGGATCTTCAGGGTGCACATTATGTTCCAGAGGTCTGCATGGAGGAGACCCCATATGGGAGCTCCACTGGGTGAACTGGACTCTACCCCAGACATACTTGTAACCTGAGGACTTAAGCTGGAAAACACAAAGCGCCTGAGGAAGCAGAAGACATCTGTACCGAGAGTGGTGTGCTGTTCATTGGCGAACAAACAAGGTCTTGCTACATCAATGCCCCGTATGTTGGGGCATTAAGATACATAGAAAATGAAACATATCATATCAATAAAATAAAAAATAAAATGGCAAGATCATTTCAATAGATACATAAGAATCATCTGCAAAAATCAAACACACTTTCTTGATAAACTCACTTGTCTAATTAAGAATATAAAGGAAGTCGCTCAACATGAAAAGGGACATTTAGGTACAGCTCATAGCTAATAACATACTGAATTTCAAAATACTAGATCCTTATAAGCCCAATAAGAACAGACACAAGGCAAAGATGTCTGCTCTCATTACTTAATACTATTTCTAGATAGCATGACTTATATTTCTACAGGGCAAAATGATGAGAGCTAATAGACAAGTAACAAGGTTGCAGGATACAAGGATGCATGATCGATATACCAAAATGTTTTTAGTTTTATGAATACACAATGAACAATCTGAAAATTAAATTATGGAAACAATTTGATTGATAATATCACTATAAATAATAAACTAGGTAGGAATAATTAGAATTTCATTTAAGAAAGGAAATGCAAATTTTAAACTCTGAAAACTATAAAATAGTATTGAAAGAAATGAAGTCCTACATAAATGGGAAATTATCCATATTTATTAATGTAGAGACAGCATTATTAAGACTGAAATATTCAGTGGCCTACCGAAAAACTCATGGCTGTGAAGTTCATTCCAACTCAGGACAATTCCATGTGTTACAGCTTAGAACTGCTCCACAGTTTTTCTGGGCTACTATATTCACAGAAGCAGATTACTAGGGTTTGTTGTTGCTGTTGTTGTTGTTTTGCATAATCTCTGGGTGGGTTCAAACTCCTAATACTTAGGTTTCCAACCAAGTGTAGAACATTTGCACCAGCCAGACACCTTAGCAAATGGTTAACATAAAACAATAGACTAGAATTGACAGTTCAGAAATAAACCCAAACATCTTTAGAACCACTTGATATTTGACAAAGATGCCGAGATACTTGAATGGGGAAAGAGTTGTCATTTTCTCAAACGATGCCGGTACAACTGACATGCGAAAGAGAAGGCAGCTCCTCCTCGGTCATATTTTGAGTGCCTTCTGACCTGAGGGGGGTCTTCTTCTGGCACTGTCTCCAGATGATATTCCACAGTTCTTCAGGAAGTTTTCAATAACGGGGCATATCCTCCTGCTAGTTGAAAGATTTTCAGTGGCTAATACCACAGAATTTGACAACCAATTCCTTCTTCACAGCCTATTCTTAATCTGCTCTGCTGAAACCAGTTCAATTTGGATGACACTACTGGTATTTAAAAATACTAACAGGGAAGCAAATAAGTCTACATGGAAGAAACACACCGGCCTGTATGATCATGAGGTATCGACAGGATCAGGAGTGAGGTATCAAAAGATCTAAAACAAACAACTATATTGATGTGAACAAGTGGGTTGGATATACCCCAACAGAAGGATTATAAGGAAGGGATGATTCAACCAATGTGTAGTATAGCACTGATGAATCACATATCATTCCTCTAGTTCCTGAATGCTTCCCCCCCACTCCAACTACCATGACCCAGTTCTACCTTACTAATCTGGCTAGACCAGAGAACACACATTGGTACAGATAAGAGCTATTGACACATGAAATTCAGGACAGATAAACCCATCAGGAATAGTAGTGGGAGGAGCGATATCATGAGGATATTGGGATGGTCAGGGAGGGAGAAGGGGGTAAAAGGGGGAACCCATCACAAGGTTGGGTATATAGCCCCACCAGAGGGGATGAAAAACAGAAATGTGGGTGAAGGGAGACAAAGGACAGTGCAAGATATGAAATAATAATAATATATAATTTATCAAGGATTTATGAGAGGGTGAATGAGGGAGGGGTAAAAAGAGGACCTTAGACCAAGGGCTCAAGTAGAACATGTTTTGGAAATGATGATGGCAACATATGTACAAATATACTTGACACAATTTATGTATGGAATATTATAAGAGCTGTAAGAACCCCCAATAAAGTGATTAAAAAATATTAGAATACTGGTGACATCGCTTCCATCATCACAGCAACACACAAGCCACCACACTACAACAGATTGACAGACAAGCGGGGGAAATGTTCTTGTATGTGCATAGGTATTCCCTTATCACAGGCTGCTTTACACTGCAAGAGCGTTCTTCTTTTTTTCGATCATTTTATTGGGGGCTCATACAACTCATCAAAATTCATACATACATCTATTGTGTCAAGCACTTTTGTACATTTGTTGCCCTAATCATTCTCAAAACATTTGCTTTCTGCTTGAGCCCTTGGTATCAGTTCCTCATTTTCCCCTGCCTACCCACCCCACTCCCTCATGAACACTTGATAATTTATAAATTATTATTATTTTGTCATATCTTGCATGGTCCAACGTCTCCCTTCACCCACTTTTCTGTTGTCCGTCCCCCAGGGAGGAGGTTATATGTAGATCCTTGTAATAGGTTCCCCTTTTCCATCCCCCACCACCCTCCCACCCTCCCGGTATCCTCACTCTCATCACTGGTCCTGAAGGGATCATCTGTCCTGGATTCCCAGTGTTTCCAGTTCCTATCCTCAAGAGCGTTCTTGAAGTTCTCTTGAATTTTATATTCCAGACATAGTATTCTAGGATTGTCTGATTCAAAGGGGCTAAAATCAGTTCATTTCAGCTCATTGTTGCCTAGAATATCAATTTTTACACATTCCATCACACTTTTGATGAGTTGAAATTTTCCTATATTCATACTTCATATATTCCATGTTACGAATATTAATAAATGTTTGCAACTGTTTCTTCTCATTTTGAGTTGTGCCCTTTCAGTGAAGGAAGGATTGAGAAGTTTACTCCAGACACTTTCTTTGGTTGATTCTACTTTATCTAATAATGTCCCTCTTTTATTTATGAAGTTTTCATTGACCAATCCCTCAGAAAAAGACAACCTATTTCTTCTTCATAGTCTGTTCTTAGTCGGAAGCTCTGCTGAGCCTTCTTTCTGTTGGGTGACCCTGCTCGTGTTTGAAATATCAGTGATATAGTTTCCAACATCACAGCAACAGACATGCCACGCAGTACAAAAAAAACTGATAGAAAAGCAGTGTTGTATGTCCATCAAATGAAGACAGTAGTCACAATTGCTTTCTTCATCATAGGCCTAAACAGGAAATACCTTAAAATCAATAAATAAGAAAAAGACTAAGTAAGTAATCATAGACTCACACAATGCTAATAATTAAACTACTATGACAACATTGGTAGATGCCACTCAACAATGCTAAAAGGAGGCCCAAAAAATACTGTATGCTTCCATGCACACAAATTTCAAAAACATTCAAAATCAGTGAATATGATCATTTTGGTCAAGATTATTGTCACTTTTGAACACCAAGTTCTGTATTTTATTGGGGAATCTTGTAAAAGTATTCTGTCAGTTTATCTGATTTTTATTGTATATATATATTCACTGTTTAAAGCTTTATTTAGTTGTCTATGTTTAAGTACTTTCTGATTAAATATGATATGAATTAATAAAACTTTTTTAGAAAAACTAAATGACCTTTCTTCAAATGAAACAATAGGATAAAAGACAGTAGTAGGTTTTGCCAAAAGTTTAAAAGTGGAAACACAACGATCTTTCATGTATTCTTCTTCAATATAATAAAAGTTTTAATATAGTATACACTTCCCCAAAAATATTTTAGAATTTATTTCAATATGATACTAACATTTTTCAAGTACAATCTTATACTTGGTCACATATGAACATTAGAAAAGAGAATGTCCAGAAATGGCAGCAAGGATAGTAAAATAATGATTATTCTCAATTAACAATACAGAAATAAGCTTTAGCAAAATGTCACACATGTGCTGGAATTAGGCAATCCCCCTCCTCCCAATTGTTATGATTCAAACTTCCTATTGATTTGTATTACCTGAAAGGATTAAGTAGAAGGGGGAAGGATGAAAACTGGGACAACTTTGTATTAGGAGAAGTCTAGGATTTAAATGCTAGTCATTCCACTGACAGTAAGTCTATTCTGAGTCAGCTCAACCCTGTAAGGCAGAGAAGAACTGCTCTCAGAGAGTCTGTGGCTGTAAAGCTTTAGAGAGGCAACCTGCCTCCTTGTTCTCCTATGGAAGGACTGGTGGCTTCAACCTGCCAGTTTGGGGATTAACAGCCCAACACAAGGGTTGTTGTGTGCCCCAGGGCTTCTGTAAATGCTGACAGGTCTCATTAGTAAAGGAACACATTTTGTGTGTGGGAAGAAGGAGAATTTTGTATTCAAATGCATCTTTGTTCAAACCTCACAGCCCCACTATTTGACATCTGATTGGTTACTTCACTTTTTCTCAGTTTGCTCCTATATAAAATTATAATGAATCAGGGTGCAGTGTATTAATGATGAAGCATGCAACTTTCCTCTAGTTCCTAAATTATTCCTCCCCCACCACTATCATGATCCCAGTTCTAGCTTACAAATCTGGCTAGACCAGAGAATGTGCACTGGTACAGAGAGCAACTGGAAACACTGGGAATCCAGGACAGATGATCCCTTCAGGACCAGTTCATGAGGGAGCAGGGAACAGGGAGGTTGGGGAAAAAATGAGGAGCTGATACCAAGGGCTCAAGTAGAAAGCAAATGTTTTGAGAATGATGAAGGCCACAAATGTACAAATGTGCTTGACACACAATGGATGGATGGATGGATTGTGATAAGAGTTGTACGAGCCTCCAATAAAATGATTAAATAAAAATAAAATAAAATTAGAATGATACTTTTAAACTTTGTAGGAGATTTATGGGAAAGATAATACCATTAGCTATTCAATGCCAAGCACAGCATCTAATCCTAGGAAAACACAAAGATTTAATAAGGAAAATAAAATGGAAATCGCATGTTATCAGGCCACACTCACTGTCTCTGAGGACACTGCTCCCACTGCTGCACTGCTGATCCCACTGCCTGCTCATTAGTCACTTTTGAGTCTGGGTCACCAAGGACCATGTTGGTGTTCCTTCAGATGGTCCCTGTGCACACCTGGCAAGCTTTTCATATAAATGCTGCTGTTACAAAATTTAGAGATAAACCTGTGTCTCTGCCCACGATGATCATATGTTCCCTTCTGCCAAACCCAGGGTAAGGAGTATATTCTCTGAGTATCCACAAAGGGGGATAAAGGTGTGTTTTGTGTAATTACAATTGATATTGCAGAGAGGAATCAATAGTTGTTTCTGATCTTTTGTTTTTCTAAATAAATCTGATATTAGAATATCCCTGCCATGGTTGCTTTATCCCTTGAAATGCAACCCACAAGTATCAGCTAAGGAGACTATTATCACCTAAGAGGCAAAATGTGAATGACAGGGTTGAAAATATCACTTCTGTTGTTAGGTGCCATCTAGTTGATTTTTGACTCATAACAACAGCATGTGAGAGAGGAGAACATCCTAATTAAATATCCTAGGCAGTTACCTTTACACATGCCAATCAATCAGACCTTTCTCACATGGAACTCCCAGGTGACAACCACCAAGCTGTCAATTAGCAGTTAAGTTCTTGATCAATACACCGCCAGGACCCCTTAAATAATAGCCTCTAATATCTTAGAAATGAAATAAATTAGAGAATCTGACCTTAGGATGTACCTTTATTTAAATGTGCTCAACCACATTCAGGTTGGAGAGGATACTTAAAAAAAAGTGTGCTATTAGAGTTACAGGTAACACATGCACATATTTATTCAAAAAATGTGATTAAGCATGTGCTATAGTTAGTGGATGGTTATAGACAAATTCACTCAGTAATAGACTTGTCTTAGTCTCACTATTCAAAACCAAACTCACTGCGATCCAGTAGGAAGTCAGAAAGAGCTCAGAGATGCACCAAGAGAGGGAAGATTATAAATGTCAACAAATGAAGAAAGTCCAGAAACTTATGAAAGAAAACCATAGAATCACCATTGATGTGACACCTACTGATGTTGGGATCGATCATGATTGAGCATTTTTAATTTTAAGCAAGCATCTTAGTCTCGGCAAGCTCAATAGGTGCCAAAAGTGTTAAACGACGATAAGCTGGTTAAGAGAGCTAATCTCTCCATCATTTTTTAACAGAATGAAAGGTAATAAAGATGTTTTATGGAATAAATCATAACTGGAGGTAATTCTTGGATTTGCCAATACAATTGAGACAGCAATCAGCAGTCACCTTCAAGGGGATCTGTTGGGCCAGTTATGTTCAAGAGAGAGAGAGTCTGCTCAGATTATAAAAGCCACTGTCCCTCCCTTGATTTCGGCTAACAGTGACTCTTAAGGATAGAGCAGAACTGCTTCTTAGAGTTTCTCAGTAAAAATCATTTTTTGGAGCAACTGATAGTTTGGAAGCACTGATCATGTGGTTAGCATGCTAACACCCACAGTGTCACCAAGACATCTTCAGAAAGTTATGGCAAGTGTTTGGGGGCACTTCAAATGGCTCTATTTATACATTTTCTCAAAGAACATAGGATGATCACAGTATCTTATAAAGTTTCAAGAACAATAGAAACTACATTTGGGGGGGTGGCAGGGGGGGAAAGCCAGGAAAGTTGTACCAAAGAATATTCTCCCATCAGGACAATTCACCTGCCCATTTTTTGAGGTAGTGAAGGCTGTCCTCCAAGAAGTTTACTGGAAAACCTTAGCCCACCCAGCCTGCAGCCAAACTCTTGCTTCTTCAGACTTCCTTTTGTTTCCCAAACTCAAAGACTATTACCAACAACAACAACAACATGATTTGGGTCCCCCACAGGATGTCAAAACTGCTGGAGTTGTTTTTTGGGGTTTTTTAAATTATATTTTCCAACAGTTTTACTGGCATACAATTCACATATCATACAATTTAATAGTTCAATCACATGAAGAAGATGTGTTCAATTATCACCACATTGAGTTTTAGAACATTTTCTTCATTCGTGCACTCATCGTTATTAGCTCTCCATTTACCCCCAACCTCCTCCGCCATAACCCCAAAGAACCATTAATGCAGTTACTGTCTCTATAGATGTACCTTATCCTGGATTGCATTTACAGAAAAACATTAAGAAAACAAACAAAAATTTAACAAGAATAGCAAAGTAAAACAGATCAAAACCTTGATTGAAAAGAAAGCAGAAAATACGTCTCAGCACCATTTAGCCTTCATTATTTCTTTCAGAGAGCTCCCCTTTCATTAACCGCTGCTCCTCCTCTTTACAAATCACTTCTCCCCAGTAATTCAGACAGTCCCCTCACTCTGCTATTCGCAGTCTCTGAAGTCCAGCAACAAACGAACCAAATGAAGGAACTCCTGTTAACAAGTTGTGTGAAGCCCACCTTTTCCTTGGGGATGATCATGTCAGCTCCTCTCACAGTGTTCACACCCCTCTCCACTTTTTACTACTCTAAGGACTCAATGGCAGCGAGTTTGGTTTTTATTTTTTATGACTAAGTCAGGCCTTTCAAAGCCTTCGTTATGTGACATTACAGTATTTGGCAAGATATCCTTTCACCTGTGACCTGAGGAGTTCCTGGTCTCTAGCCCTGTCGATGAGCCCTGAGCAATGCAACTTGCTAACAGCTTCAGAGAGTTTCCACCAACTTTAATGGAAATACAATAGACTTGCACAACTGAGGGGATATAGTAAAATATAAATAACCACTGATATGACAAAGATTTTCAAGAAAAAAGTATCAGATAGTTCTTGCGAAAAACCCGAAGTTCCATTTTCACTGTTATCTCATCTTTTTTTTGTCCCTTAGTATGCCCTGAAATAGACTAGTCTCTCCCATCAAAGAACTGAAAGTTCTTGGGGAGGGAAATTTATTCATGGCTATACCTTAAAACTCTAAAATTATGATCTATAAACAATAGCCAATCATTAACTATTTATTTGAATGATTGAATGTCAATGTTTTCAGTAATCAACAGGAAGAAGATAAGTAAAGCAAAATGCAGTCTTATTTCTCAACCATGATCATACATGTCTGTTGAGTAGCATCCACGAGGTAGTATTGTTCTACAGGAACATGAGATATGACTAAATTTACTTGATTTATAAGTCCTATCAATAAACACAAGGATGTATTAGGAGGCAATAGACTAATTTATTTTTAACTAACAGTAACAAGTTCGAATGCATTTACTATATTGTATTTTACAAGACAGATACAAATAGTAGCTTCTCCGAGTGTGAATCACCCTAAGGTCAACTTTGGACTTGGAGGAAATTTCCTGAGCCGTATTCTAGTCCATGTAATAGGATTTCTGAGAAAACATAATACAGGAGAGTGGAGTGGGGTGTGAGCATTGTGAGAGGAGCTGACATGATCATCCCCAAGGAAAAGGTAAGCGGGCTTTACAAAACTTGTTAACAGAAATTCCTTCATTTGGTTCATTTGTTGCTGGACTTCAGAGACTGCAAATAGCAGAGTGAGGGGACTGTCTGAATTACTGGGGGGAAGTGATTTGGAAAGAGGAGGAGCAACAGTTAATGAAAGGGGAGCTCTCTGAAAGAAATAATGAAAGCTAACTGGTGCTGAGAAGAGCATTCAGGTATATCTCACTGGTAGAGAGAGTAAGACCACAAGCATTATTGCTGGGCTCTGGCCACACCAAACGCTATGACAGGGCCAATCGGGTTCCAGGAACTATTTGTTGCAACTGGTTAGAAAGTCCTCTATCTAAGCAAAAATTTTACTGGGTAAAAACACTTTCATTTATTTAAGTACAGTAAAGACAAACCAAATACACAATTTTGTATTTTAAACTTTTTGCTCCTAATATGAGATCATTTTGTTTATTTATGTATTTAATTTTAATACTTTTATTAACATATAATTCACAAACCATACCATTCAATGTTTTAAGTGTCTTTGAAAGAGATGTGCAGTCACCACCACAATCAATTTTAGGACATTTTCCTCATTCATCATTATTAGCCTCCCATTACCCCCAACCTCCTGCACCATAACCCCAAGAAACTATTAATCCAGTATTGTCTCTATATATTTCCCTACCTAGATTTCATATAGAGAAAATAAACCAAAACAAAAATCCAACAACAATAACAAAACAAAACACAGAAAAACCTCAATCCAAAAGAAAACTGAATATAATAACTACAACAAATTTAAAATGGGTCAAAGGGGAGAACAAATAATATGGTGTTAAAGTTTAGCCTAACTACATAGGCAGTAATCCACTTTCCAATGTACTCTATCTGATAGCAAGGATATTCACATCCCTGGCCAATGATCAGAGGGGACTCTTTAGAGGCTTCATCTACATGGAGACTCTCCAAATGGATTTTAGGCTTTCACTGTCATCTGTAGCCTTCTGCAAACCATGTTGCTCAGAATTTAAGCTCTAGTAGACTTCTGTTCTCCAGCCTTGCAGTTTATCATTTATAATCCTTGGATCACACAGGCTGGTACACTTCTCTTGGTGAACTTAGCTAATAACTCACTTAGATGGCTGTTTGTTTTAAGACAAGTCTTTAAGACCCCAAACACTATTCGCACTTATCCGGGCACCATCTGATTACTTCACCATGCTTTGTGATAGCACCCATATCTTCAGTTATTTCTTCATGAGGGCATTGAGGAGGGCCATGTCATATGAACTCATTGTTCTCAATTCAGGCTGACAATTTAGTGTGAGCTCAGATTCCATTCATATATCTACAGTTTAAATATGTCCCTGGTCCACTATAGAGATATAATTATTTTATTGGGGAATATTATATTCAATCTCCAGGGAGCATAGAGTAATTCTATTTAATAGTGCCCTAACTCTATACCACTGGTATAGAATTTAAAATATTGCTGAGAAAAAGGCAGTATACAAATATAGGATAGCCTTTTTAGATAAAATACATGGATTGTTGACTTGTACATATTAAAAACCTAAGTGATTAGACTAGACAGTACTTAAAGAAACAATGAGGGTTGGAGATAGAGCAAACATTTCAATAATGCTCATTCACTAAGATGGGACTGTGCCTAATGAACAAACATGTATTATAAAAAAGAAAAGAGGGTATGGAAATAGCAAGTATATGGTAGTCTTAAGTTACCAATTATTACTGGGGACCCTCAAAGCAAGATAGTTGAACCAAAATCCAATGACTTCCAAATCCACAACCTAGAGTTAGTAGGCATCTGCTTTTTCTCACACTTCACCATTTAAAACTTAAGTCCAAGGGAGTTGTTCAGTGCCTTTAATCAGCTACAGGTGTGTTTGAAATAAAGTCCATTTACTTAATGGAGTTCCCAAATTTGATCCTTCTGGTGTGACCTATGAAAGATGTTATGCACTTAGAAAGGACAAAGTCTAAAATCCTAGTTGTCTATAACACATGGCCTGGGTCACCAAGGGCTGGATAGAAAATAGATCAAAAGTGCCCAGTTAGGAACATAATAACAGCATGGTCTCCCATTGAAGACTTATATGAGTAATGTTAAGCTCTTTTATCCACCCCCCGCCCCCAATGTCAGGTTGCCCCTCCTGGTTTACCCACCAACAGAAGTGAAATCACCTCCTCTGGGGCAAATATGGCACCTACTCTCCTCAGGACTTGAATTTCCATTAAGGTTCAGAGAGCACCCTTGTAAAAATGTCTATTGATTTTAGGTGACCATGGAAAAATGGTATACAGCAGAAACTAATTTGTCTTCTCCCTCTCCCTCTCCATCCAACACAAGAAACTGACCCTATGTATTATAACAAGAAATACTCCCCTATTCTGCACTATCCCCATGAAGTGTTTTTTTTAATATAAATCACTTTTGGGGGTTCATACAACTCATCACAATCCATACATACATCCTTCTGTCAAGCCTATTTGTACATTTGCTGCCATCATCATTCTCAAAACATTTTCTTTGTACTTGAGCCCTTGGTATCAGCTCCTCATTTTTTTCCCTACCTCCCCCACCCTCTCTCTCTCCCGAACCCTAGACAATTTATAAATTATTATTATTCCTCTATGTCTTACACTGTCTGATGTCTCCCTTCACCCCCTTTCTGATGTCCGTGCCCCAGGGACAGGGTTTATTTGTAGATCATTGCGATAGGTTCCCCCTTGCTCCCCCATGTTCCCCTTACCCTCCTGGTGTCACTACTCTCATTATTGGTCCTGAGGGGTTTCTCTGTCCTGGATTCCCTGTGTTTCCAGCTCTGATCTGTACCAGTGTACATCCTCTGGTCTAGCCAGATTTGTAAGATAGAATTGGGATCATGACAGTGGGGAGAGGAAACATTAAAGAACTAGAGGAAAGTTGTATGTTTCACCGATGCTATTCTGCACCCTGACTGCCTTGTCTCCTCCCCGAGACCCTTCTGTAAGGGGATGTCTAGTTGCCTACAGATGGGCTTTAGTCTCCACTCTGCACGCCCTTCATTCACAATGATATGATTTTTTGTTCTTTGATGCCTGATAACTGATCCTATGGATACCTTGTGATCACACAAACTGGTATGCTTCTTCCATGTAGGCATTGTTGCTTCTCAGCTAGATGGCCGCTTGTTTGTCTTCAAGCTTTTAAGACCCCAGATGCTATATCTTTTGATAGCCGGGCACCATCA
>NW_022103898.1:78277947-78285882 GCF_000313985.2 Echinops telfairi | reverse complement strand
TGGGGCCGGCCCATCAGAGCTCTCTATTGGTTCACTGCTTCATGACAATATGTTGCATTCACATCTTGGAGCACTGGGCTGATGTCTGGTTCTTCTTTCTCTGTGGAGATATAAACAATCCCTTCCCCTTGGGTGGGTGAGTGCCCTGCTCCACTGCTACTGATGTCATTTTATTTCTCGCTTCCCCTTTCTTTTTAGTTGGCTACCATTTGTATCCCTGAATTTGGTCTGGCCCCTGCCATACTACCTGGACCTCACCCCAGGAACCTTTGTATACAGTAGCTTTCCCTCTATGCCCCTTTTGCATTTTTAAGCTTACCTCAGCGGATTCATGTTGTACTTGTCCTTTTGTGTTTGGCTTACTTCACTTAACATGATTTCCTCTAGTTCTTCCCATGCGGTGATGTGCTTCATGCATTCATCTCTGCTTTTTAGGGATGTGTAGTACTCCATTGTATGTATGTATCACAGTTTCTAATCCATTCATCTGTTGATGGAAATTTGGGTTGTTTCCAACTCCTTGCAATTGTGAATTATGATGCAATGAACATTGGAGCACAGATGTCTGGCTGTGGGTTGTTTCTTGCCTCTTCTGGGTATATGCCCAGTAGGGGGATTGCTGGGTCGTATGGCAGCTCAAACTGCATCTGTTTTGGATAACCCCTAATTGATTTCCATAGTGGTTGTACATGCCTACATGTCCACCAGCAATGGATGAGAATTCCTGTCTCACCACAGCCCTCCAACACTTGTTGCTTTCTAATTTTTGAATTGGACTTTCTTTGAGGGTGTTAGGTGGTATCTCATTGTTGTTTTAATTTGCATTTCTCTTATGGCTAATAATCTGGAACATTTTCTCATATGTTCATTGGCAGAAATTTGGATTTCTGCCCTTCTATGCTTCTGTTCAGGTCCTTTGCCCACCTCCTCAGGGGGCAGTTAGTTGTTGGTTTTTTTCTTTTTGGAAGCTAGCAGAGTACTGTAGATTTTAGTGATAAGGCCCCTATCTCATTGCTAAAAATGTTTTCCCAGTTGGTTGGCTCTCTAATTACTCTCTTGGTGAATTATTTTGATGTACACAGGTATTTTATCTTCAGTATATCACACTTGTCAATTTGTGACTCATCAGTATTTGTGTCCTCTCCTATTTCCGATAGTCTGTGTATTCCTTGCACCAAAGTTCTCATGTTGGTCCCAATTCTCTCATTGTATTTCCCTTTGGTGCATGGTCTTTATCTCCTCTATAATTTCATCTTCTTTCTGTATTGCTTCACTCATAGGCTGTATGACTCCAAGCAGCATTCTGAAATTTTCTTTCTGTGGCAGATCAATGTCTGCTTCTTCTATGCCCAATGCTAAGTTCAGGACATCGTCTAACATTGCCTTTTGTTTCTCCTGTTTTTTCATTGAGTTCGTTTGGCCTGGTTGCTGTTTGCATTGCGTTGTTTTAGAGGATCCTGGTGCCATTTTGCAGAGTCAAAGAGCAGTAGGCTCTTTGTGGGAGATTCATAGGAATGCTTCTTCTAACTGCTGACAGCTAATTGCACTATGAAATCGGTCTACTGCTTTATGCTCCTGTGGCTTCACTCTTTCCCGAGTCAACCAGTATTCTGTTATTTGGAGGGCAAGTTGAATGGTATTCTCCGGGGATGCTGGTTGGGTGGTTGTGGACCTGCGAAGATGGTGTTGCACTGGGTTATCTCAGAAGAAGTCATGATGGTGTGGCCCACAGCAGCTTGGGGCACCATAGAGGACGTGCGGGGGTGCCTACTGCAACAGGAGTGCCATAGAAGGCGGGCCGGATTTCCCTGGAGGAAGGTGGGCAGGCTTTTCCCAGCCTCTAGTTATGCTGCAGAGTTTGGAGCTCTCCCAGCTGGGTGGAGGGCAGATGTAAATTCCCTAGGCTAAGTGGAGTGGCCTGGAGGTTGGCAGTGGTGTGTGAGATAAGTGGGAAGAGAAAAAGAGGGGTGAGGGGGAGAAAGGAAGGAAGAAAAAAACAGCCTGCTGAGACTGTGGTGAGAAAGGGAGAAGAGAGAAAAACAAAAGTAATATGTTTGAGCCCTGATCCTTGACCGTGGGGCCGGAGGGGTTTATACCCTGCCCTGAGGGAGTGGCAAGCTGGGGCTGTTTTGAGATAAAGCCGTTGGGCTGACTCCAAATGATCCCGGCTCTGGCCAAGACAGTGATGGGGCTAAGGTTAGACCGTAGCCGGCCTCTACTGTGGTAAGCCAAAAGCCCCCAGCTCCTCAAAACCTAGTGGATCTGTGCCTACTTATCTTTATGATGCTTCTTCTGCAAGCCAGCAGTGTGGAATTTCCCTCTTAGTAACTCTCCTGCACTGATTTCTGCAGAGTGTCTATGGTATGTGTTACTCAGTCACCATCTTGACAGATGTCAGCCCTGATGAAGTGATTTTTAAGATGTGCAGATAATTGAATGACATATGGATCATGGGCCTTACACAGGTATGCCACTTCATTGCTTGGGAAACTGGATTAAATGTTGCATGGCCTGATAACAGATGCCTTTGTCTTTATGTTTATCCTTACAGTAGTGGTCTCATGCAATGTTTGTCCTTTTGTAATTAACTAACTTCACTCAGCATAATGGTTTCCAAGTCCACCCATGAGGTTCTTGGTGCTTTCATCACAGTGTTTTAGGAATGTGTAGTATTCCATAATAAAGGAGAGGGACAGTTAAAAAGAGGAAGACCCTGGATTGAGTCAGTGGCTACAACAATGTGCTTGAACATAAAAAATTATGTGACTGGCTCAGGATGGGGCAGTGTTTCATTCTTTGTACATAGGATCACTGTGAGTGACAACTGATTTACTGGCACCTGACAAGTAATCCATTGTGTGTATGTATGAGAGTTTCTTTATCCATTATTCTACTTATGGGTGTTTGGACTTTTTCCAGATTGCTGCTATTATAAACTGTGCTGAGATGAACATGGGGGAACATTGTTTGCTGGTATTGTGTATCTTATTTCTTTGGCTTATATATACAGCAGATGTATTACTAGATCATATCAGACTTCTATTCCCAGTTGTTTTAGGTAGCACGATATTGCTTTCCACAATGGTTGTACATTTACAAACCCATTAGCAATGTATGAAAGTTCCCATCTCTTTACATCTTCTCCAGCATTTGTTGTTTTCTGTTTTGCTTGTTTTTAATCGAGCTATTGTTGTGAGTGGAAGGTGATATCTCATCAATGTTTTGATTTGCATCATCAAGAGAGCTAGTGATTGTGAGTATTTTTTCATGTGTTTGTAGTCATTTCAGTGTCGTTTTTCGTGAATTGTCTGTTCATGGCTTTTTCCCACTTGTTAATTGTATTATTTGTTTATTTTTTTATTGAGGTGTTGCAGAACTCTGTAGATTTTAGAAATTAGTCCTTTGTCCATTTTGTCATTGTTAAAGATGTTTTACCCTATCTTTGGGCTCTCTTTTCACTCTTCTGATGAAATCTTCTGGTGCACACAGATTTCTTATTTTTAGTAAACCACAGTCATCTATTTTGTCTTCTACTGTCTGTGGTTCCTTTATTATATCTGGTAGTATGTTTATGCCCTGCACGAGGGCACTTAGATGTGTCCCTGTTTTCTAACTGATAATCCTTATAGCTCTGAGATTTACATTTAGAGCTCTGATCCAGCTTGAGATAATTTTTGTATATGGCGGAGTGGCGAATAGATCTTGTTTCATTCTTCTTCAGCTTGAAATTCAATTCTGAAAGCATCAATTGTTGAAAATGCTGTCTGTTTCCTATGTAATGTATTTTTACCCTTTTTGAAGATTTGTTGCCTGTGAGTGAATGGAGTTATTTCTGAGTTTTCTATTTTGTTTCATTGGTCTATGTATCTATCAGTGTACCAATGTCAGAATTTTTAAACTACTGCATTTATGTAATAAATTTTGAAGTTGGGTAGTGAAAGTCTTCCTACATTGTTCCTCTAAGGAGTTGTTTGCTTGTACTAGGTCTCTTCCCTATTCATATAAAGTTGGTAATTAATTTTTCCATTTATTCAAAGAATAAAGCTGGCATTTGGATTAGAATTGTGTTCTTTGTATAAATTACTTTGGGATGTATTGACATTTTCACAGTGTTAAGTGCAAGGACCTAGAATTAGAAAATCAAAAGGAAGAATACATTCAGCATATGTAAAACTGAAAGAACTAAAAAAAAAATTCAAGCATTCAATTTCAATTTTGAGACATCCTCTAGGCAAAATACTGAACGATGTAGGAAGCATCAGGAGAAGATGGAAGACCACACAGAATCGCTGTACCAGAAAGAACTAGTCAATAGTCCCCCACTTCAGTAGGTAGCATTTGAGCAAGAACCAATACTGCTGAAGAAAGAAGTTCAAACTGCTCTGAATGCATTAGACAAAAGCAAGGCTCCAGTAATTGATGGAATACCCATTGAAAGGTTTCAGAAAGCTAAAGAAGCCCTGAAAACACTCATTCATTTATAGCAGGAAATTTGGGAGATAGCTACCTGGCCAATTGACTGGAAGAGATGCATATTTGTCCCCAAAAGATGATGTTAAAACTATAAAATGCTATCCTTGATAACACACTCAAGTAAAATTTTGCTTAAGATCATCCAACAATGGTTGCAGCAACACATTGACAGGGAACTGCCAGAAGTTCAGGCCAGGTTCAGAAGAGGAAATGGAACAAAGGATATAATTGCTGATGTCAGATGAACTTGACTCAATGCAGATAATACCAGAAAGATATTTATTGGTTTTTCATTGATTATGAAAAGGTGTTTGATTGGGTAGATGGTAATAAACTGTGGATAGCCTTGAGAAGAATAGGAATTCCAGAACACTTCATTGTGCTCATTCAGAGCATGCTCTTTACACGGACCAAGAAGCAGTTGTGAAAACAGAACAAAGGAATACTGCATGGTTTAAAATCAGGAAATGTGTGCGTTAGGGTTGTATGCTGTCAGCATACTTGTTCAATCAATATGCTGAGTAAGTCATCAAAGAAGCTGGATTATATGATATCAGGATTAGAGGAAAGCTTATTAACCGTATGTATGCAGATGACATAACTTTGCTTGCTGAAAGGCAGGAGGAATTGAAGCACTTGCTGATGAAAATAAAGAATAATAGTCTTCAATATGTAAGGAAGACCAAAATCCTCACAACTGAACCAATAGGTTAAATCATGATAAATGCAAAAAAAAAAAGTTGAAGTTATCAAGGATTTTATCTTCCTTGGATCCACAAACAATGCTCATGGAAACAGCAGTCAAGAAATCAAAAGACATATTGCATTAGGTAAAGCTGCTGACAAGACCTCTTTAGAATACTGAAAAGCAAGGATGTTACTAAGGTGCACCTGGCCCAAGCCATGGAATTCTCCACTGCCTCTCATGCACGTTAAAGTTGGACAATGAATAAGGAAGACAGTAGAAGAATGGATGCAGTTGAATTGTGTTGCTGGAGAAGAATATTAAAAGTACCGTGAACTTCTAAAAGGACAAGCCCGTCTGTATTGGAAGAAGGCCAGAGTGCTCCTTAGAGGCAAGGATGACATACTTTGGACATAATGTCAGTTGAGACCAGTCCCTAGAGAAGGACACCACATTTACTAAGGTGGAAGGGTTTTTAAAAAAAAAGAAAGAGGAAAGCCTTTGACAAGATAGAAGGACACAGTGGCTGCATCAATGGGCTCAGGCATAAGAACCATTGTGAGAATGGTGCAGGATCGTGCAGTGTTTCAATCTGTTGTGCATGGGGTCATTGTGGATTGGACCCGACTCAATGGCATCTAACAACAAGTAAAGATCATTTTAGATGCAAAGACTTATCTAGTCCTTTGAAGTTATATTGCTCATTTTTAAAATATCATGAAAGGCCAGAAAAAAATACTTATTGACAAAGTCTTCTGCATTACAAAAGTGAGCTGAAAGTAAGGTGAGAAAATAAAAAAGGAGACTGGCAGAACACAATTTCCACAAATACTGTAAGTGCTGCAGCCAGCTGTGATCTGCCTGAGACTCATCGAGTAACTCCTGATGATCCAATATTGAGTCATGAGGGAGAAAGAGAGGGACTTGAGACACAGAAGACCCTCCCAAGCGTCTCTCCTCACCAGTGTTTGTTTTTACACCAAAGGAAAAAAGTTCACAAAAGTTTAAATGCAGAGATAATATTAGGGCAATGACTTCAGGCTCAAGGTTATTTCATTATTCATAGTCAACATAATTAACAAACATTTTTTAAAATGTATGTGAGCACATTTTCACCTGAAGATTTTTTGGGGGGCCACCACAAGGAATCTCTTTATCTCTCAGCATTTGCAGCAAGTTCCTGGATCATGCAAACAGTTAAGCACTTAAGCTTTTCTCATAGTCTATGCACCCAATCAATATTCCCTGAGGGAAACAGGACAATATTTACCTAAAAATAAAGTAATGTGTAACACGAGGACCAATGATTAAAAAGCCCCAAGGCATTGATAATGAGAAGCAGCATATGAAATAAAGTTCATGACAGCTACTGTGTTTACAGTAAATACCCTTATAAATATGTTTTATAGTGAGCCAATTATAAGCTTAAAATGCATATTTTAATAATGTCAATAAAATACTAAAATCCAAATTCTGAACTCACTTTGTTAATACTGCTTACATCTTTTATTTCTGCTACATGCTAAATTCTTATGTCAATTTCTCTTTTTAGGTCCAATTATTCTTGACTTGACATGAGGAAATAATGAGAAATCATACAACAGTAACAACATTCATCCTGCTGGGGATGACAAATGACCCAAAATTACAAATTTTGATTTTGATATTTTTATTTCTCTCCTACCTTTTGAGTGTGGCTGGGAACCTGACAATTATCACCCTCACACTTCTGGATTCCCATCTTAAAACTCCCATGTATTTTTTCCTTCGAAATTTCTCTTTCTTAGAAGTCTCATTCACCACTGTCTGTATTCCCAGATACCTCTACAGCCTGACAACTGGAGATAACACTATTACCTATAATGGTTGTGTCAGCCAATTATTTTTTGGTGTCCTCTTTGGAGCAACTGAATTTTTTCTCCTTGCTGTCATGTCCTATGATCGCTATGTGGCCATCTGTAAACCGTTGCATTACACAACCATCATGAACAACAAGGTGTGCACTAAACTCATTATCTTCTGTTGGGTGTCTGGTCTGTTGATTATCCTTCCACCTCTTAGTGTGGGTCTTTACCTAGAATTTTGTAACTCAAATCTCATTGATAGTTTTGCATGTGATGCATATCCTCTCATACAGATAGCCTGCTCAGACACAACACATATAGAAAAATTAATTTTGGTTTTTGCTGTGCTAACACTAATTACGACCCTACTTGGTGTAGTCCTCTCATACACATACATCATAAACACCATTGTAAAATTCCCTTCTGCTCAACAGAGGAAAAAGGCCTTTTCCACCTGTTCATCTCACATGATTGTGGTTTCCATGTCCTATGGTAGCTGCATATTTGCCTACATTAAACCTTCAGCAAAAGTAGGAGTAGAACTTAATAAGATTGTAGGTTTACTCACTACTTCAATTGCCCCTACGCTCAACCCATTTATTTACACTCTTCGAAACAAGCAAGTGAAAGACGCCTTCAAAGACAAAGCTAAAATAATTGTACTTCTCACTAAAAAGTAAGAAACTATTGATATTTTGGAACTAAGTTAAGTTTAAATCTGCATAACCCATGAGCATCTTTCAGTATGCCAAATATAAGGATTCCTCCTATTCTATATATTCGTCAAACTACCTGTCTCTGTGACATTTTTCTCATGAAAGAAAATACACAAAAGCACTTAATTCTCCCTCAGATTTATTCTTAAGGTCTTTTCCATAAATACCTTCATGAAAGACTAGATCCTCAAAATACCCGATGCTATGCAAAGGAAAT
>NW_022103898.1:78270926-78277480 GCF_000313985.2 Echinops telfairi | reverse complement strand
GCATCAATCATAGAAAAAGCACATTTCACTGGGAAATTTAGATATATTTCACTGATGCACAAAACATATTTTAGTGTTTAGGTGTGTTTAAGCGTAAGAGTAAGGGTCGAAGAGCAAAGATGTCACTTTGAGGACTAAGGTGCACTTCCCCTAAACTGTGATATTTTCAGTCATCTCATATGCATTTGGAAGCTGGGCAATTAATAAGGAAGACCACAGAAGAATCAATGCATTTGAATTATGGTGTTAGTGAAGGATAATGAAAGTATCATAGACTGACAGAATAACAAGCAAAAGACTGTTATTGGAAAGGTTACTGTCAAAATGCACATCTGTCTTTAAGGAAGGACAGTCAGCAGATTGGATGCTTCACATGACACTTTAACTCAAGTACTTTGAACAACTTATCAGGAAAATACAGGCCCAAGGACATCATGCTTGGTAAAGTAGAGGGTCAGCAAAAATGAAGAGGAGCATTGATGAGATGAATTGTTACTATGGCTACAACAATGGGTTCAAACATAACCCCAATTATGAAGTTAGTGCAGAATAGGGGAGCATTTCTTGTTATAATACATAGGGTGACTGAGTCGGGGCTAACTGAAATCCACTTAACAACACAACAGTTCATCCTGATATATGATATAAGTTTAAAAAAATGGAACAGCCTTTTAAATGTTGGGGATCTTCTGACAAAGACATTAAGAGTGTTTACACATAGAAACAAGGACAAGCCCTGAATTTAGAGGCAATATAAATAGACGTGATTAATTTCTTCACCTTAAGTAGATGTCCACTATACCTTGGGTTAGTGAAAATTTTCAGAGCAAATAAAAGTCATATATGATATAAATTTTCAGAGCTAATAGTCATATATGGAGGAGAACATAGAGTGAAAAATATGAATGGACTTAATGATGGAGAATAAAACCTAAAAAGGGAGAGTAAAAGAGTAACTTAGAGGTAGTTGTTGCTAATTCTCCTCTATCTTTCTGAAAATCAATGTGTACAGTTTCCCATGCATATAACAAGGTTATTTATATCTAAATAGCATTATCTCATTGATCAGATATACTTTATAACTTCATAATGCATTCAAAATGCATGGACACACATGGCCAAAAGGTTTTATATGCTTTGCTTTGTACACTTCAAAATTCTTCGAGAGAAAAGGGGCTGGATTATCCAAAACTTTTCTCATTTAAAACCAGAAAACTCCACTTAAGACCATCATTTTCTTTTTGATTATTAATCAAAGATGTGTATTTTTGCTTAGTTCATCAATTTACCTGAATTTTAACTCTTTTTTAAAAATGTATTATTAGGGGACTTCCGGGAAGATGGTGACTGAGTAACACATACCAAAGGGATTTTGCAATAATCAGCCCAGGAGAGTCACTAAGAGGGAAATTCAGCAATGCTGGATCACAGGAGGAGCATCATAAAGATAAGTAGTCACAAGGTTTTGCTGGGCTGGGAGCCTTTGGATTACCACAGGGAGAATGACTAGGGCTTGATCTTGGCCCCACCACTGTCTTGGCTGGAGCCAGGACCATTTGGAGATGGCACAGAGGCTTAAGATCAACACTCAGGTAAGCTTTAAAAGAAGATCGCAAAAGGGGCATAGGGAAAAAGTTACTGTACACAAACATTCCTGAGGTGAGGACCAGGTAGTATGGCAGGGATCAGACCAAATCCAGGGATACATATGGTAGCCAACTAAAAAGGAAGGTGGGGGAAAGGGAAAAAAATAAAAAAGAAATGGATAATGGGGGCACAGGGCACTAACCCATGAAAGGGGCAGGTATTGTTTATATCTACACAGGGTAAGAGGGACCAGACCTCAACCCGTTGCTCCAAGATGTGAATGCAACACGCCGGCATGGAGTAGGGAACCAGTGGAAAGGTCTGAGGGGCCGGCCCCAATCCCAACTATGTTGACACCTGCCCCTCCCCCCAGAAGAATTTATTTCAGAGGACAGCACTGAATCTGCAGCTCAGGGAGAGGGACATGTCTGATGCAAATGAAGGGGGAGGAAGAGAGAGTAGAGCACATCCTGGCCCACCAAGCCTTGAGGACAATATTCCTGCTCAGAGCAGTCAATCCACAGAGGAGACCACTTGCTGGCCTCACTATAAGACACGATATCCCTCACTGACCCATATCCCTACAGGGTACAACACTAGAGACACAGTGTGGGAATTCCGCCCAATCTGATCCCACCATACCTGAGGCAAAACACTAAGGACGTGCAACAGAACAGCAAGGGGAACAGAGCAACGAAGTCCCCGTGGAATACCAAAAATAGACTTTGGGGCCAAAGATTGGCACCCCATCAGACTTGACCAGAAAACACTCCTGAAGGCCAGCAAACAGTCCTTCAACTAACTACAGTTTTTCTTTTTTGTTGTTGTCTTTTGTTTTGTTTTTTTGTGTGTGTGATTGGCTTGTTGTTGCTTTATTTTATTTTATTTTGTTGCTTGGTTTTGTTCTCTCTTGTTTTTGTGCATGTTATTATCTCCACAGGTCTGTCTAAATAAGATAGGTTGGATGAACAATCTGGAGGAGAAAACAACAGGACCAACAGTTCTGGGGGGACATGGGAGAAGGGGAGGTGGGTGGAAAGGAAGTGGTGTTAACAAACTTAGGGACAAGGAAACAGCCAGTGATCCAAATTGGTGGTGAGGACGGTATATGAGGCCTGGTAGTGTGAGACCAAGGGTAATGTAACCGAGAGGAATTACTGAAACCCTAGTGAAGGATGAACATAATAGTGGGACAAGAGGAAAGTAAAAGGAAATAGAGAAAAGAGCTAGGAGGCAAAGAGCATTTATAGCAGTCTAAAAACAGGCATGTACATATGTAAATATATTTATATATGAGGATGGGGAAATAGATCTATGTGCATATATTTATAGGTTTAGTATTAAAGTAGTAGATGGACATTGGGCTTCTACTCAAGTACTCCCTTAATGCAAGAACACTTTGTTCTAGTAAACTGGCATTCCATGATTCTCACCTTCCCGAAGACAAATTGGTACATAAGCAAATGTGGTGAAGAAAGCTGATGGTTCCTGGCTATCTAAAGATATAGCATCTGGTGTCTTAAAGGCTTGAAGGTAAACAAGCAGCCAAACTAGCTCAGAAGCAACAAAGCTCACATGGAAGAAGCACACCAGCCTGTGTGATCATGCGGTGTCAAAGGGATCAGGTATCAGAACAAAAAATCATATCACTGTGAATGAGGGGGAGTGTGGAATGGAGACGAAAAACCCATCTGTAGGCAATTGGACATCCCCTTACAGAAGGGTCGCGGGGAGGAGATGAAGCAGTCAGGGTGCAGTGTAGCAATGATGAAACATACAACTTTCCTCTAGTTACTAAATTCTTCCTCCTCACCCCCTCCACTATCATGATCCCAATTCTACCTTACAAATCTAGCTAGACCAGATGATGTACACTGGTACAGATAGGAACTGGAAATCCAGGGAATCCAGGGTGGATTTTCCCTTCAGGACCAGTGGGGTGGGGGGAACCAATTACAAAGCCAGAAACCAAAAAGATCTGAAAGTCAAAGCAGATTTTCTCGCTTCATCCAATACTCAGTCAGGAAATAGAGGTCACAAAAGAGAAGAGTTCATGGATGCATGGATCTTAATCCTTCAGACGACCATACCCCAAGGGAAAACAAATAGTAAGGACATAGTGAAAGTCTCAGATACGTCTGTTCTAACAATACATCCCTCTCGAATTCTTTAACAGGGATCTCCCTCCAAAATGGGATCATAACGAAGACTAGAATCTACAACGCATCCCAAAATGGGTTATGGGAAAAGAGAATATAGCTGTTGTTGTTAGGTGCCCTGGAGGTGGATCCAAGGGGGTACCCTCCAAACACCAGAATTTTTTGTCAAAGCGGTGTATTTAATTTTTTTCACACACAAAAAAAAGCCTTATCATTTTCAAAGTTACCTCCATTACACTGAACACATTTCTCAAATCTGTGATTCCATTCTTGGAAACATTTTTCAAACTCATCTCTTCGGATGGCTGACAGCACCTACCTTGATTTCTTCTTCATCTCTTCTATGTCGCCAAACACTGCCCTTTCATGTTCCTCTTCATTCACAGAAACAAAAAAGAAGTCACACAGAGCGAGGCCAGGTAAATTGCGTGGGAGCAAGAAAGGCATGCTGTTTTTTGCCAAAAACTGGCACACTGAGATGGCTGCATGACCAAATGCATTGTCATGGTGGCAAAACCAGTCCCACATATTCCACAAATCAGTTCTTTTTTGTCACACACTGCTACGCAATCTTTTCAGAACCCCAAATAGACAGCTTCATTAACAGTAAGACCTGGTGGAACAAACTCCAAATGCATTACAAGTAGACATTTTCATACATTCCTGAAGTTGACAGATGTTCAGAATGAGGTTTGTTATCAATCAACATTTCACCTTTTTTGAAATGAGAAAACCACACATACACACTTGAGTTTTTCCCATAGTTCTGTCCTTGTAAGCCTTGTTCAATAGCACAACAGTTTTGTGCTATTTTGTGCTATTTTGTGCAGCATTTTTCCCAAGCAGGAAACACAATTTCACAGCTGCATGCTATTCTTTTAAATGGGCCCTGTCAAAAAAATGAGGTTCAAGTGAAACTGCTTTTACGAAAAAATTCACTGTGACCAGAGAGAACCTTCCCAGGTGATGCCACTGGGTGCACTAACCCAGAGCTGAGTTGCTTGATGCTCATCTAGTAGGAAAAATGTGTACTGTGAAAGCTCTGCTCCTCCCAGCACAATTCTGGTTTGGGGGTGGGGTACCCCCTCCTCATATAGCGACCCTATGTACTGCAAAATTAAACACTGACCAATCCAATACATCCTCAAAATTACTGTTAACTTCAAGCCCATCATTGCAGCCACTGTGTCCTACCATCTTGTTGAGAGTCTTCTGCTTCTTTGCTGCTCCTCTACTTTAGCCAGCATCGTGTTCTTTTCTAAGGACTGGTCTCTCCTGAAAACATGTTTAAAGAATGTGAAACTGCACAACACATAAAATTGAACTATTAAATTTCATGATATCTGAAGCATATACCCCCAAAAAATTAAGTTTGTGAGACAAAGTATCATCATCTCTGCCTCTAAGGAGAGATATAGTTGTACTTCTTCCAAGACATATTTCTTTGGCTTCCCATGGTACTTTCAATGTTCTCCACCAGAACTATCACTCAAATGCATTAATTCTTCTTCAGTCTTCCTTATTTCAATGTCCAACTTTCACATACATGTGAGGCAATTGAAAATGTCATAGCTTGAGTCAGGTGCACCTTAGTTTTCAAAGTAACATCCTCATTTTTCAGCACTTGAAAAAGGTCTGTGCACCAGATTTACCCAATATAATGCATCATTTGATCTTGACTGCTACCTCCCTGGGCAGAATATGGATCCCAGCAAGATTAAATCCTGGAAAACTTCAATATTTTCTCCATTTATCATGCTGCCTATTGGTCCAGTTGTGAGGATTTTAGTCTTCTTTACATTACGTTGTAATTAATATTGAAGGCTATATCCTTGAGTGTCATCAGTATGTACATCAAGTTCTCCTCATTTTCAAGCAAGGTTGTGTCACCTGCATAAGCTTTTCTCCAATTCTGATGTCACATTCTTCTTTACATAGTCCAGCTTCTTTGATTTATTTGTTCAGCATACAGATTAGTGTAGTGTGAAGAATAGTGTGAATAAGTATAGTGTGAAGAATAAACCCTGATACACCTCTTTATTGATTTTAAACCATGCAGTAATACCTTGCTCTATTCACATGACTTGGTCCATGTACAAGTTCCACATGAACACAATGAAATGTTCTAGAATCCCCATTCTTCTCAAGGTTATTGGCAGTTTGTTATGGTCTACACACTCAAATACCTTTGCATAGTCTATAAAACACAGGTAAACATGTTTTGTATTCTCTGCTTTTAGCTAAGATACATCTGACATCAGCAATGATAGTCCTTGTGCCCCATTCTCTTCTGAATCCGGGTGAGCCCCCCCTCTGCTGTTCTGCTGCAACCATCATTGGTTATCGTCAACAAAAATGTACTTGCATTTTGTATCAATGTGTAGTTTTGCATTCTGTTGAGTCATCTTTCTTTGGAAGAGAAACAAATACGGACCTTTTCCAGTCAGTTAGCCAAGTTGCTGTCTTCCAAATTTTAGGCATAGATGAGTGAATGTTTCCAGTACTTCATCAGCTTCTTGAAACATTTTAATTGGTATTATGTTGATTCCTGGAGCTTTGTTTTTGGTTAATGCGTCCAGCGCAGCTTGCATTACTTCCGTCAGGACCATCAGTTCTTGATCATAAGCAATCTCTTGAAATTGTTCAATGTCGACTAGTTCTTTCACAGCAATTCTGTGTACAGTGTATTCTTTACATCGTATCTTTTAATATTGCACCTTGTGGTAGTCACCGAATCTGGTGTCAATTTAAGATTGAGAGTATAAGGGTGGAGTCTAGGCTGTCAATCTGGAGATAGCAAATGAGACT
>NW_022103898.1:78266724-78269768 GCF_000313985.2 Echinops telfairi | reverse complement strand
GATCCATTTTAGGCTGAAGGCGTTGGTAAAATTCTTCAATTTCTTCATCGCTTACTTTAGTTGTTGGTGTATAAATTTGAATAATGGCATTATTGACTGAATTTCCTAGTATGAGGATAGATATTATTCTATCTGAGATAGCAGTGTTCTTCCAGGTAGATCGCGAATGTCCTTTTTGAGGACGTACAAAATGCCATTCCTCTTGAATCCAGCATTCTTGGCATAATAAAACATGATTGTCTGATTGAAAATAGTCCATTTCAGTCCATTTCCTACCTCATTAATTCTAAAGAGTCGATCTGTGTGTGTTTAATTTCAGTTTTGACAACTTCCCCTTTTCTGAGATCCATACTTCATACTTTCTGAGGTTTCTTCATGGGTAGTTTTTATTCGTGGTTAGTATTTCCTGCCGTTTCTTCTCCTGTCAACAAGTGAAGATTTCCAAAGGCTTTCTTTACTCTATCCATGTCATACTTTCTGAGAAGGCAGAGCTTCCTCCATCATAGTGTGAGTGCCTTCCGACTTGAGGGGCTCATCTTCTGGCACTTTCTATAAATATGTTCTGCTGTAATTCATGAAAATTTCAGTATCAGACAAATTCCACAAATATTAATAAGGTTTTCAGTGGCTAATTCCTCAGAAGTGGACAGCCGGTTGTTTGTTCATAGTTCTTGGTCTGGAAGCACTGTTGAAATGTGTTCACTTCATGTGAGTCTGCTGGTCTTCGAAATACCACAGACTAAGCTTCCACCATGACAGCAACATGTGAGCCACCATGATAGCACAATATGACAGACAGGTGGTAGAGAATTTGGTTACAAGGACAAAATTAAGAAATCATCTACATCTCAGGTAATAAGATACTTGAATTGTGAAGCTATGTGTCACTCTCAAAAGAGAAAAACGGGATGCTGAGAACGAAGTCCACACCTCTGACTTCCAACCTTTATTGGGCTTTAGCCCTTCTTTGATAAGTGGCCTTCCCAAAGAACTCCAAACCCATTGCCATTGAGTCAAGGCTGACACATACGACCCACTGTGGGTTTCTGAATCTGTTTAAGGGAGTAGAAAGCCCAGTTTTTCTCATGTGGAAATACTGGTGGTTTCAAGCTGCTGGTCGCTTGGATGGCTCTATACCACCAGGGTATAATTCTCAAATTAAATGACAATAAACAGTTATTCTAATGATTTAATTTAATGGACGTTAGGAGATCATGTTTGCAATCCACACAATGCAATGTTCCACCTCTCCTAATCTACTCCCTAGCTCATTCATGTCCTATGTTTGGGGTTCCCTTGTTACATCCTCATTAGTGCTTCTTAGATTGCTTTTCTCAATGATCTATTTAATTTTTGTCTCCTCAAATGGCAACAAAAGCAACAGTAATCCCTTCATAATCAGGGTCCCCCGGGAAGACCTTTGTTTGTCAGCACAAATGATCCCAAAGTGGCTAGTCTTACTAGAGACATAATCTTTCTTAATTGGGAAATTAAAACCCCCATAAAAAAGATAATTTATCCCTTGCTAATTAATCACCCACCATCATGTTCCTGGAAATATCAGAAGCCTTAGAAATTAATTCAATGGCATTCATATTATAGTTTGCTTATTCTGTATAAATATCTATTAAACATATGGCTAGAATTGTGCTAAGTAGTATGGAAAATTGCAAAAAGGAATTCTGCCCCAGGACAACAATTAATACCAGAGTACCCCAATACTGTTTTGGAAAAATAAAATTAAGAGATCGTAATAGTCCACAAACTAATTGAAGTTTCCCTTTTTTAGAGTTAAGGGAAGAATAAAACAGATTTCTTCAGCTTCCATCTAAGACATATCACCATTCTTTTCATGTATTCTATCCATCATTCTATGACATTTATGTACTCAAGAATGTGACTATGTCTCAGAGTCTGGTTTTAGCACAAGGATGCCCAGTACCCTGGAGCTTATGTTTCCTTCTAGGAGGGAAATGGAAGGTTCTGAGAATGAATGCTCTATCTCCTTCATCCACTCCTGTTGGGGGGTTTACAGTCCTTCATTGATAAAGTACTTTAGGAAATCAAAGTAAATACAATTCTCAAATTAAATGACCACGATGTTGTTATGCAGAGAAGATCCAGGGCTACTTGAAAGATTTAACTAAATGGAAGGTTGGAGATCACTGTTGCAATCCACTCAGTGCAATGATTCCATTCCTGTGTTGCACCTCTCCTGGGCTACTCCTTAGCCTGCTGATGTCCTGTATTTGGTGTTCCCATTGCTAAATAATCACTAGTCCTTCTGTGGTAGCTTTTCACAAAGATCTATTGAACTTTTGTTCCTAAAAATGGTAACAAAAGCCACATTGATCCCTATGGACTCAAGAACCCTAGGGAACACATTGTTTGTCAGCAAAACTGATCCCAAAGTGGATGTCCTTACTAGAGACATAATCTTTGTTATTTGCAGGGAAGGTAAAAGGGAGACAATGTCAAGGAGTCCAGAAGAAGAAAAAAGAATGTTTGGAAACTTACTGTGATAGCAATTGTACAATTCTGCTTGAAGTGATTGAACTATGGAATAATACAATATGTGTATTAACTCCCAATTGATATTTTAAATCCTGAAAGAGAAAATAATGTATCACTTGCTGAGTAATAAGAATTATTTTACTGTAAATAGGAAAAGGTCTAGAAAATATCTAATGTTAATATTTTTTTGCTTATAACATTAAAAATATTTATTAAAGACAGTGATAATATTGTGGAAAGAATTATAAAAAAATGGAAGGAAGTAAATCTGTCCAGACAATAGTTTAACATGAAGATGCCTCAAAATTTATGAAAAAATAGAATTAAATGAAAACAAATTTCACACAACTTTTTGAACTCCCCTTGTGCACGTGATGAAAACCATGAAAAGTTAACAATACAAGAAATTCCACAAGACAATATAAATCAAAGTGCCATGTATCATGAAAGTGTTTAATACAGAAGAGTGTTCCCTGAGGTCAAGGAAAATAATGACAGCATTTATATTACATATTATATAGTAAGGGTTG